>NC_048234.1:24469127-24706286 GCF_002007445.2 Ailuropoda melanoleuca | reverse complement strand
CCGCGCCCTCGCTCTCACCCCCACACGCCCGCGCTGCGCGGCTGCAGCAGCCTTCGGGGCACAGCCGAGCCCGCGCCGGCTCCCCGGGGGCCGGGAAAGGTGCCCAGTCCCAATTGTGTAAGTAGGTCCCTCGGGCTAGGAGGGACCGCGCAGTCTGGCCGCGTAAGAGCCGGCAGCGGACAGTCTGGCCGTCTGTCCCCCACGCGCCGAGCTAGGGCTGAACAGGAGCGCGGCCGCCGACCGTCGCCCCCTGCCAGTCCGGCCGAGACAGGACCCCTGGCAAGTGTAATGCGAAGGGAGCCCGGCTTTAAACTTCCCCCCGCCCCAGGAAGGAGGGATGGCAGGAGGAGGGGTTGTGGGTGACTTGGTGGGAAAAGTCTAAGCCTCAGAGCTTCGGGGAAGGACGAGGCAGAGCGAAGTCACCGCTCGCATGGGGCTTCCGGACGCGGACACCGCTGCGGCGCCGCTGCCTGGAACGGGGGAGTGGGGGGAAGGGCCGGGAGAGCGGGGCCGCTTTCCTGGCACCAAGGTTAGGAGCCAGCGTGAGCAGGAGGTTACCTTAGAAGTATCTGGCACCCAGAAAGAAAGAACCGGGGCGGCCCGGAGTGTGTGGCAAAGGTAACATGGGGTCCGCCTCACCTTGCCTCATGAGCTGTATCAGGCATCACCTGGTGGAACATAGAATCCCAAACTTCTGAAGAAACATCCTAATAAAATCCTAACTGTTTTTGGTAACTTATAAGATATATTTAGAGCTTAAAAAAAAAATGGTTCGCCTTTGCAAAAAAATTTTCTCTGGGAGTATATGCCCTTCCCTCCGAAGATTCTTTTGAAAGTGTTCTTATACATGAACCCATTATAATGGATATTTTTTCCAGGTTCAGAAGCCGGGTAGTGTGGCTTTGCAGCAAGTCAGTCACAGTATTAGGCAGTTCATTTTATCAGTAAGGTGGGGGTATTTAACCTCCTGCACAATAAACCCAGGGAAATGTGTATCCGTTTTTATGCTCTGCTTGCAAAAGCTGTATTTATTTTGGGCGTTACTTACTCCAACCCACAATGTGATGCATTGCCAATTAGCATGTGTGTTTACATACACACTTTTTGAATTATTAAAGCACCTGTGATTAATAGTCCCTAGTACTTCTTTTACAAAGTCCCGTTGGAAATAAACTTCAAACTCTGGAGAAACAGGGAGCTATGTTTTAAAATAAATGTTTAAAATATGTTGTTTCATGCGCTTTAAAAACATCTTGCAGCATGTGTCCCTAGATTGCAGGTAATGTTAAAAGCTTCTTGTACGTTGAGTTTATACATTTTACTTTATACACAAACCTAAAGGTATTTAATCTTTACGATTCTTCTACACCATGCAATATAAAACGTCTGACTGAGTCTTGAAAGTTTCTTTCAGCTTATCTATTCCAGTGCTCAATCCTTGACACCTGAAATGTACTATCAAAATGTATTCTTTAGGTCTGGGAATGTTGGCGCTAGAAGCTGGATATCCTCCTTCCCCCTGGGTGGTTAATGACGGGAAATGGAAGAGTTCCAGGGGAGCTGATAGCCATTTGTTTTGCTGCAAGTGCTTGTTACATGGGTGAGGTTCATTTTGAGAAAATTCAAGCAGTTACACTTTGCATACTTCTCTGTGTTTTATGCTTAATACCTTAAAGTATTTCTAAGTAATTTACGCTTAAATTTTTAAAGTCTCTTTGCCTGTGCAGTAGTCCTCCCTTATCCGCAGTTTCAATTTCTGTGGTTTCAGTTACCGGCGGTCAACTGCTGTCCAGAAGCAGACGATCCACCTGACATAGCATCAGAAGGTCAACAGGAGCCTAACACTAGGTCACAATGCTTACGTCATTCCCCTCACTTCATCTCATCGTGCTGGCTTTTTATCATCTCCCATCATCACAAGAAGAAAGGTGAGTACAAGACATAAGACATTTTAAAAGAGAGACCACATTCGCACAACTTTTACTACAGAATATTGCTATCATTGTTCTATTGTATTTGTAGTTATAGCTGTTACTCTTTTATGATGCCTAATTTATAAATAAAACTTTATCATAGGTATGTATATAGGGTTTGGTACTATCTGTGGCTTCCAGTGCCCGCTAGCGGGGATTGGAGCATATTTCCCACATCTAAGGGGGCACTACCATACAGAAACAGATGATACTGCAGGTAAAGAAAAGAAAAAAGAAAAAAAAATCCCTAGTTTCAAGCCACTAAACCTTTTCCAAAGCTGCTGATTACAAGTTGTGGTACTGTAGGTTTTCTTTTTTTTTTTGTTACTGGCCCCGCCTATAGCTGTGAGCTTCTTTTTCTGCTTATCATAAACACGCATCCAAGTAACATTGCCCCAACCTTTATGGTTATGCCAGATATACTCTTCAGCATTTGAGTGTTGGACTTTGTAATCGAAGCTTGACTCTGCATCCCCCAACATTCACTTACAGGAAGTCCTCAGTTACACCTGATCAAGCCGAGCTGTATATAAATGAAATCTTAGAGGATGATTCAGAGCCATGGGTTTCAGGTTGGCTTAGAAGACATAAAAGTGAGGACTTGGAAAAACAGTCCAGCAATTCCTCCAAAAGTTAAACATAGAGTTATCACTTGACCCAGTAATTCCATTCATGGGTTGTACACCCAAGAGAAATGAGAACAAAAGCTTGTACACCAATAGCATGATTCACCTGTGCCAAAAGGTAGACACAACCCAACTGTGGACGAATGGGTAAACAAAGTGCGGTAATCCATGCAATGGAATATTTTTGGCAATGAAAAGGGATGAAGTACTGTACTTGCTACAACATGAAGAACCCTGAAAGGGTTATGCCAAATAAAAGAAGCCAGTCACCACATATTATATGATTCCATTTATACACAATCCCCAGAATAGGCAAATCCATACAGACAGAAAGTAGATTTGTGTATGGGGCTGGAAGAGGGGATGTGGGGGGGGAGGGGAGACTGGCTGAGCCTGGCGGAGGGGGAGCGGTAAAGGGTATGGGGTTACTTTTGGAGGTGATAAAACAGAACGTTCTAAAATCGATTGTGGTGATGATTGTACACCACCGTGAAGGTACTAAAAACCACTGCATTTTACACTTTAAATGCATAAATTGTATCTCAATCAAGATAAATGTGAATTATCTCTTAATAAAGCCCTTACCAAAAAAAATTGAGAATAAACAAAGTGAAGAAGAACATGTGGAAAATTTGACCCAGACATTTCATTAATGTGGGTGCCAGCTTTCCTTAAGATCAAAGCCAAATTCCAAGGAGAAATTTCCACCCACTCTTCCCTTCCCCATACCTCATTTTCCACTCCCTGCACTCCAAGCCTTAAGTGCTCAGGAGTTAAAGCTCTCTCCCTCAGGTTTCACTGGACACCTTTCCACACACTGCTCTGCTCCCACCACCCTTCTCAGAAGCCCCTCACCTGTCAGCTACTCCCTGCTGGAGTGGGGGCTGCTGCAGAAACTTCAGAGAATGTTCCCTGACAACCTGCCTCTAGCTCTGGCTTTGTGCATTTTACAGAGAAGAGCTTCTCTGGGTAAGGCACAGTAGGCTCTAGAAGTCCTCATTTCATATGGTGGCTCTGGCCAGCTTCACAAAGCGTGGTCCATGGACACCAGAACCGTTTGGGGAGCATGTCCAACTGTAAACTCATGGGCTTCCCTAAACCCCCGTGCAACCCCACACTCTGGATACGAGGCCTGGGAACCTGCATTTTAACAAACAATGTTGGTGGATAGTACTATTCAGACTCCAGAATCTTTACTTGGGGATTTTTCTGTGAGAGGGGACCAGCTGGAAGGGGAAGGTAGAGGATTTGGGTTGAAAACAAACCGAGATGTAAATGGGCTCGGGGGGAGGGGCTTTGCGGGTCCCCAGCCAGGCACGGGTCGCCCAGGTGACTTGTATGCCCAGGAAGGATGTAGACCACTGTATTCTAAGGGGAAGGGCACCATATTAGAAGCCAGACATCCCAGGTCCTAGCCCTCCCCCACTCTGTGATCTTGAGCTGGTTCCAAGGTTCTCTAGCTCTCAGTTACTTCATCTGTCAAGTGCAAGTCCGAGATGCTTCATCAGCCTGAGGCTGGGCCATGCGATCAGCTGGAGTCCCTGAGCGAGGCCTGCGATTTTGAATTCAGACATTCTATGACCAAGATTTCTCAGCTGATCATCAAGACAGCAGGGGCCAAGAAAAGCAGATGAATTGGGTTGTGGAATGGTTAAACTTGCAGGCCCAAAGTATGCAGAACAAAACCGGAGATTCATTCTAAACTTTAAGCCCTTGCATTCCATGGTCTCCTATCTTTCCATGAGGTACAGTGTTGCGTGAGGATTGTGTCAAGGAAATGGAAGAGCAACTTCAATTATAACCATTCACTTTGCCAAGAAAGGGCTGCAGAACTTTTTTTTTTTAATTAAGAGAGTGAGAGAGTGAGACTAGAAGAAAGAAAGCAGCGCTGAGCAGAGCTGGGCAGACTGGGCACTCCATTTTTCTGAAATGATGGTGCAGATTCCTAATGCCACTGGCCTCAAGACAGACTTATTTGTTAAGGCGAAGGCCTGCAGCCATCCTTCCCTCATTGAAAACTTCCCCTAATGCAAATCCCACAAAAAACAATTCAAGTCAATTTCCCTAAAGATTATGGCTCATAAATTTCTAGGGGCGATAAGCTACATATACATATGTAATAACGTGTGTCTTGTAAGAGTGTGGGAGAGTGTGAATGTGTGAGTGTGTTAGAGAGAGAGAGAGAGACACCTCGTAATATAGCTTTCTGTAGGATCAAGTTTCAGTAGAAGTCAAAACTATAATTCATCTTTGAGCAGAGACAACTCCTCTGTCCTGGGGAAATCTCTTGAACAAGCTTTTTGGTTATGCAGATGTGAAACCTAGACCATTTGGAAACAAAGATGTTTAGGGAAGAGCTGTGTAATAACAGGCACGAGAGGCTGCCTTTGCCCGGTGGGAGCCAGGCTACACAGCCTCCTCCACTAAGGCGCTCTTGGTCTGGGTGCTTCTCAGACTCACCAGAGGGACTTTAAAAATACATACAATTTCTGAGCCCCCAGGTGCAGAGATACTGATTCGTGAGGTCTGCAGTGGGGTGAGGCCCATGCAGATATATTTAGTAAAAGCTCCCAGGGCTGTTTCAGAGACCAGTATACCTTTGCATTTGTCTGTGTTTGCATGTGTGCGTGCATTATCTTCTTTCCAGCAACCACTCATGGAAGAGAGCATCTCAGGCCCCCAAAGATTGAGTCAGAGGATGGGCTTTACTGCCCGACAAGCTGCAGGAGAGACAATAAGAGGGACTTGGCCTGGGCTTAGTGCAGCCCATGTAGACAAAGCATGTGCATGCATGGGTGTTCCCAGACTGACAAACCCGAACTGTGGGAAATGTGCAAAGTCACTGGATTTGACATGTCTTAGCCATTGACCTACTGCAGACCACAAAGTCACCCTGGGAGAAAAAGGTGGAGTATCCCCCAAAAAGAAAGAGCAGAACTGCTGTCAGCCATCCAGCGGGAGGTCGTTCCTGGGGCAGGAAATGAGACCTGAGGAAACTGAGGGCTAAAGGGCCAGAAGAGGAGCACCACTTTGCTGCACAGTCTGCCATGACTGGGCTTTGCACACATTATTTCTAAACTTCACAGAGTATGTCAGGTCAATCCTTGGCTTAACTGGGCCAGAAAGAAGGAGAGGAAAGGACGAGTATTCGTCTTGGTGCCTCTTGCACTCATTGTGCCTATTTGCCACAATTTCAACTGTCCATAAGGATAGCAGGAAACAAAGTTTCTCTCCATGAAATGCTGTGATAATAAATCACTCTCCCAGCTCTTCTGAGCCAGGAAACAGCTGCTCTTGGCAGCAGATGTGAGTTCGCTGCATTTGAAGGTTCTGTGTGTGCTTACCTGTGCACCTTGTTCTGATTTAACAAATTGGCGTCCTGACATATTAGCCCTTTGTGCCAAACTCATTTTTACATTTGGGCTTCAAATGTGCTGTCCCGTCTACAAGAACACTGTTCTTTGCCTACCCCTTGGTCCCCAACTCATATACACACACGTTTCCTGGGGACACTCCGACTCATCCCTAGATTACAGGTGGGAGATCCTTTGCTCCAGAAGGTCATCGTCAACATCCCCGTGAACCGCCCCAGAGACCAGATGAGGGGAGCCTGCTTTGTGCTTTGTATCACCCTCCACTTCCCATCATAGCTGTCGCCACACCATATTGTGATCATCTGATTTCTTGTCTCGATTGCTGTCTAGACTCCACATGTGGGAGACGCTCATACTTTTGTGGCACAGTCAAGACAAGATCTTTTTGAAACACTGGAAGTTCCTGTTCCTGTTTAGCCCCAAGAGCAACTGCTGGTGAGAACATATAATTTGTTCTACCAAATGAAGAGCAGCCATAGGTGCCCTCCTCTCCATCTCTCAAAACTAAGTCCACCCAGACCATCTCCAATCTCCATCTCTTGGTTATGAAAGAGTTGGCTGTGTACTTGTTCAGATTCTTTCCCTCAAAGCTCAACAGCCTGATGTAGACCAGCTTGAATGGAAAGAAGTACATATGGCCCACCAGAGACAAGAAACAGTGATGTGTTGGGGCGCCTGGGTGGTTCAGTCGGTTAAGCATCAGACTCTTGATTTCGGCTCAGGTCATGATCTCAGGGCGGTGAGACTGAGGCTGCAACAGGCTGCATCAGCGGAGTCTGCTTGTCCCTCTCCCTCCCCGCACTTGCAGGCTCTCTCTCTCACTCTCTTTTAAATAAATAAATAAATAAATAAATAAATAAATAAATAAATAAATATCTTTTTGAAAAAAGGATCACGATTAGTGGCTTATTTGTCCATTCTTCAGCCAATCCCGGAAGCCAGGGCAACTGAGTACTACAACTGGTCATCCTGTGTTTAAGAGTAGTATCTGCCCTGGAAATGAAGAAAGGAGAATGGAATATGTTGGACAAACAAACAAAAAATAGCTTCTATATGGCCATACCAAACCTTGGCACATCCCATCTGTCTGTCACTTTGGTTTACCATCAGTCCTTCCTGCAGCAAAACTTTCACACCATCCTCTTGAGAGCCATTACCCTGGTCACAGGAGCCCCTATTACCTCCTGACTCCCAATAATAAACTAGCACACTATAATCACTGGACCCTTTCATGGCACTCTGGACTTTAATTTGGAGAAAGTGGGTCCCAAGTGAAAGGAAAAATAAGATACTTGATACTACTACATTCACCACTCAATATTAGAATTATATCATAAGTCAGACAGCACACAGTTTCAGCATGGAGCTCCATATCTAAACACCATAATCTAAGTGAAAAAAGGCAGTCCAACAGGAGAAAGTTCTATCAAGAAACAAGTTAAATGTGCGCTTTTAGGAGCACTGCCTTTTAGAATCATAGAGGATTACATCTCAAGGACACTTGAGCTATTCTCTTAGACAATGATTATCTGTAGGTCAAGAACCATTTGGACACCGTGTCTTATCTGATGATTGAAAAAATAATATCTAAGTGGATATTATTCCAAATGCACACAGAAATTTTTCCAATTTTAAAAGCCTTACTGACTTTATCTAGAATTAACAGAAACTAAAATGGAATTACTATCATATGATTGTCAGAGAAATATTCAAACTTTAAAAAAAGCTCAGACAATTCAATTCCTGAGTATAAACCCAAGAAAAATGAGTGTTTGTGTCCAACAAAAGACATGCACAAGAATGTTCCTAGCAGCTCGTTCATAAGAGCTCCAAACTGGAACTAATCCAAATGGCCATCAACAAGAGAAAGAAAAAAACAAAATGTTATATTCATGTAATGGAACACTGCCCTGCAACGAAAAAAAATAACTCTTGCTACTCTCAACAACATGGATAATCTCAATAACATAACTTTGAGTAAAAGAAGACAGGCATGAAAGAGTTGATCCTGTATGATACCTTTTGTATGAAGTTTAAGAATAGATGTACATATGCTGGTAGAGGTCAGATGGTTGTCTTTGGCAAAGGGTGAGGGCGGTGTATTGGAACAGGGGGAAACACATCATAAAAAAACCTTCAGAGACACTAGAATGTTCTACACCTTGATCTGGATGATGAAGTCTCACATATATACATATGCAAAAATTCATCAAGCAGTTCACTGAAGATTTGTATACATCTCTGTATCGAGTTATAATAACCACAACAAAAAAGTCAGGATACATGAAAAAATTGGGAACTCACTCATTTTAAAACTAAAAATTAAATTCTATTTTAAAATTTAAAAAACAATGATCTGATCTCCCAAGAGTGTTTGACCAATGATCAGACATTCAGTAAGAGAACAAAGATGGTCCCTCAGGTCTCCTGATCTCCAGGTCAGAGCTGTTGGTGTTATGCTACATTGAGGTTCTGGATCCCTGCTGTATCTGTGAAGGGCACAAGTTCTGTTCCAACCTAGGCAGCCTGGTGACTTCTAGGTTCTTATAGTCACCCTCAAACCTGGGTACTGTATATGGCATAAAAACCCTGGAGGAACCCCTGGTGACTTTAGAGGCAGTGTGGTTTAATGAGGGAGCTTGGGATGGTGAATCCAAACATCTTGATCATAGTGGCCTCCTTACTGCACAAGGGCCTTTGCACCTGCTGTTCCCTCTAGAATGCTCTTCCCTCAGATAGGTCTTGCCCCCTCATTTTATTTACTTCTTGGAGAAACAATCCCTAACCTCCTTATCAAATGAGAAACAATCCCTGACCTCCTTCCCCTCCTCCTTCATTCCCTATCCCCACAGTTTGGATTTCTTCCTAGTACTTATCACCCTCTGACATTATGTTGAGTTTTTTGTTTTTGTTTTTGTTTTTGTATGCATGGCCACATGACAAATGTAAGCTCCATAAAGGCAGGGACTTTGTGTTGAATAAACCTATCTTTTCACGTCCTAGAACAGTGTCTGGTAAATAGGACTCAATAAGCTTTTATTGAATGAATGGCTAAAAGGTCTTGGCTTTTTCTCTCACTTGCTCTGTGATCTTAGACAAGTCACATTACCTCAACGGGCTTCAGTCTTTCCCATGAACAGAAATAGGGTGGGGGTGGGCAGGGCAGGGTTTAGACTAGATGATGTACATGGTTCTTTCTAGTTCTAACATAGAATTCTAAATGCTGTCTTGTCAAGCTGTCTTGGTCTCTTTTGAATAATAATATCCTGATCACGAATCATCTCAGTGGGAAAGGACAAAGAAACGTGTGTGTGTGTGTGTGTGTGTAAGTGTATGAAGCTGAAAAAGAACCCAGGGCCCTGAAGCCCTGGTGTCAGGCTACCAGCCACCTGAATATCAGGTGTCCCACTCAATGTAGCTACATGATCTGTCAGCCTCTGCAGTTAGCCCCAGAGAGCAGGAGCTGTGCCCATCTTCAACTGAGGGTATGACTGGGGTGCACATGGCCATGACAGAGTGCCAAGGAGACTCAGGTATCTAAAAACCAAACCATCTTTGTTGGGATTGGGTAGGTGAGTGGAAACCTAAGGCACAGGTGGGGCAAGGGTGGGGAGTGGGGAGCAGTGGTACATGGTTTTAAGTGTTCTTGGAAGTATGGATGGATGCAGTCTGGTAAAACCTCTGAGGACCCTAGAGGCCACCAGCCATGGACCTTATAAACAGAGACCCTAATGGCAACACAAAGTGGAGGGGCAGATGCTGAGAAACACTGAATACATTTGACCAGAGTTGAATCTGAAACAGCTCCAGGAAGTGGGGGGCTGTGGAGCAGCTGTGCAGGACATGAAGAATCAGAGAGAACGAGAAGACAGATCAGATGTGTCCCGTCTGTGTTAATCTTTCACTCTCACATCATCTCATATCGTACACCAACAGCCACGCAGGCGGTTAATTCTTCCTCACCAAGAGATGAAGAATTTGAGGTTCAGAGATAGAGAGTGACTTCCTTCAAGTCAAGCCACAAGCCTTCTGACCTCTAATCCAATTTCTTCCCAGTATACCACAGCAATATTCTGTGCACATTACTCGGGATTCGGGAAAGTGTGGCAGAGGGCTCTGGAATGGCTGGATTAAACGAGACACTGTAGGGGTCAAGGGCAGGCTGCTCCAAGATGGGCTACTTTGGCATATGATTATTTTAAATAAAAATTAATTTAAGAGACAGTCTATCCAAGAAGGACACTCGGACCCTCCTCTGTCCCCCTGAGAACAAGAAAGAAATCTCCCATGTGAAAGGTCCTCTCCCTGTACCAGGAGGTAAAAAGACATCCTTACCACCAGCGACAGGAAATTTAGAACCAAGAGGACTATATAAACAACCCTTGTACTTACTAATTTACTACCCCAGCCCAAACTCTGTTCAGAATTTCTTACTAATTGAAGCTCCCAAACTTTTTTTCCTTGTCCTGTCAATTCTTCCCAGATTTATTGTCTCTTTGTCTGAAAAGTATAAAAATAACCTGCCTTGATCATTTCTTTAGGTCTCAATTTCATTATTGGGCCTCTGTGTGTAGGCAATAAAGCTTTTTCTTTTCTCCTGTTAATCTGTCTCATGTAAAAATTCAATTCTTAGACCAGCTGTAAGACCATAAATGGTAGAGAAAAAATTTTTACTTCAACATTTTCAATTCTGTCTGTCCATCCCTAATTCTAAGGACTACTCTTTGCCCTATCCCAACCAGGAGGTCCCAGTCAGGGCTGCCATGTTCTTGTCTGACTCCACCCCTTGCCTGGAGACTGGGGCTAGAGCAGGTAGCTGAACCTGAGGGATCCTTTCAGCTCCTCCCCTCTGGGCCATAATCAGTTGGTCCATTTCAATAGAACGACTTCATCATTGTACATGCAAGTCAGACAAATCAATATGAAATGTTCAAATAAAAAAGTAGGATATCCTTTGTAATATTTCCTAAAAAGATGTTTGACCAAGTTCAGCATCTACTTCTCTAAGTGAAAGAAGCCAGTCACAAGAAATCACATATTATAGGACTCCATTCATATGAAATGTCCAGAAAAGGCAAATTGATAGAGACAGAAAGTAGACTAGTGACTGCTTAGGGCTGGGGGGAGTGGGAGGGTAGCTAAAGCGTATGAGCTTTCTTTTCAAGGTGATGAAAATATTCTAAAATTGTCTGTGGTGATGGTTGCACATATCTGTGAATATACTAAAAACTATGGAATGATACACTTTTATTAAATAGGTAAATTATATAGTATGTAAACCACATCTCATTAAAACTGTTAAATAATCCATTCCTGACTTTTAAAATCTCTTAATAAAATAAATGGCAGGGGCGCCTGGGTGGCTCAGTCAGTTGAGCGCCCAACTCTTTGATTTCGTTTCAGGTCATGATCTCAGGGTCCTGGGATCGAGCCCTGCATTGGGCTCTGCACTCAGCATGGAGTCTGCTTGAGATTCTCTTTCCCTCTCCTCTGCCCCTCCCCCCTCTTGCTTGTTCTCTCTCAAAATAAATAAATAAAAATAAAATATTTTTGAAAATTAAATAAATGGCATAATTTCTTAACATTATATCTATCCCAAGTCATCACCAATTTACAAAGCAGTATGTTTTAGGAATAAGTTAAGATTGTGTGTGTTCTCCACCTGAAATGTTGTCCTAGGCTTTCCAGCTAAGCAATGATAAATGTTTGAAAGGATAATTATAATTTCAAATATATGACTTATACCTGAAAAAACTAGGATAGCCCTATATATCTGGAGCATGAAAGAATAAAATAATACATCAAAATCAAATATCTTTCAAGTTCAATTAAAAAAATATTTAAATAGCAAAGGCTACCATCAGTTTCAAAGTTGGATAGAAAAAAGCATTCTGTATACTAAAATCAGACAAGTGCAAATCCAATCAAGTGACCAAGTTGGGTAATCACAGATTTTGTGAGCAGGTAGAGGCTCAAGTGTCTAGATAAAATGAATCTAGTTAGCAGTCTACACAAGCCACACTTCATTTTTAAGTCTTGAAGTCATGTCATAGGCAACCTCAACATGGCAGTGGGTCAGCGAAAAGAAACACACTGGGTGTCTGCAGCTGCATGTGGGTGGGGGGATGGGGTAACTGGGTGATGGACATTAAGGAGGGCATGTGATGGAATGAGCACTGGGTGTTATATAAGACTGATGAATCACTGATCTCTACCTCTGAAACCAATACTATGTTATATGTTAGTTAATTGAATTTAAATTTAAAAAAATAATAATAATAATCCCAGTTAACTGAGATGGTACCATATCTCACCTAACTTAAGATACTATCATTTTATGTATCACTAAGAAAGACTAACTGTTGCTAATTAAGGTGCCATTGATTATAAGCCCCAATTTCAGAAATATTAAAATGTGAAGGAAAAAAAGTACGTCTTAGAGTAGATGAAATTTTTTTAGTGAGTGAACAACTTTCACCCTGGGAAAATTTAGAGTTAAATATTCAGAGCTTCAGGGCTCCTGGATGGCTCAGTCAGTTGAGCGTATGACTCTTAGGTTTGGCTTAGGTCATGATCTCATGGGTCGTGGGATGGAGCCCCACATCGGGATCCCTACTTAGAGGGGAGTCTGCTTCTCTCCCTCACCCTCTGCCTCTTCCCCCACTCGTGCTCCCTCTCTCTTTCTCTCTCAAATAAATAAATCTTTTTAAAAAATATTCAGAGCTCTCCGGAATTCTACTAGTATTCCTTAGTCAGCAGCAGGTTTTAATTCTGGGAAGGTTTAAAATTTAAGTATTAAAAATGTTAAGGAGATCAAAACCATGGTGTTAATACTTTGGTGTTTAGAAAGACTCTATAAATATTTGATACTCTGTATGTTTGTAATATTGAAGAGAATTTGGTGTCTAAGGTGACAGCCTCATAACTCCAGTTTAAAATATACAATTGAGGGGTGCCTGGGTGGCTCAGTCGGTTAAGCAACTGACTTGATTTCGGTTCATGCCATAATTTGTCGTGAGACAAATCCCTATATTGGGCTCCCTGTCGTGAGACAAATCCCTATATTGGGCTCCCTGCTCAGTGGGGAGACTACTTGGATTCTTTCTCCCTCTGCCTCTGCCACTCACCACACCCCCCCCAACAAGCTTGCGCTCTCTCAAATAATAAATAAATAAATCTTTAAAAAATAAAGTAAAATACACAATTGAGTAACTTAGACTTAAGATGTTCTATTGAAATCCTACCAAGTTCATGCACAGTATTTGGACACCTAAGAGAAATTTAGGTTTCCTTTATTTATAAGGTTAACTTATTGTACTTATAGGAGTTATTTAAGTCTTCAGGAAGATTTATTTGTTGGGCTAAGCAATTAAAATACGTAAGAAGAAAATAAAATGTATTAAATTGATAAACAATGTTTGAAATATTGAAATATTAAACAGATCAAATAATATTTAAATATCCCTTAAAAAGTGATTGTTAACAACGGCTAGATTTATAAATAGAATTAAAAGTTCTATAAAAACCAGAGCCATAATAAATTGAAAGCAACTTGTTTCAACCAAAAGTAAAATTCTAAAGACTCTTATCTGTAAGTAAAACCCACTCCCAATGTAACCAAAAGCTTCATTAACAGTCCAGAGGGGCACATGACCCCAGTTGGCCAATCAGAAATCTTGCTTAGAATTTTTCAGCTGAGCTGGGAGTAAGAGTCTTTCTGGTGGTAAGGGCTTGGAGTCCAGGGTTTTGCAAGCTGCCTGTAGTCTTTTTTTTTTTTTTTTTTTAAGATTTTATTTTATTTATTCGACAGAGATAGAGACAGCCAGCGAGAGAGGGAACACAAGCAGGGGGAGTGGGAGAGGAAGAAGCAGGCTCACAGCAGAGCCCGACGTGGGGCTCAATCCCACAATGCCGGGATCACACCCTGAGCCGAAGGCAGACGCTTAACCACTGTGCCACCCAGGCGCCCCAAGCTGCCTGTAGTCTTGTCTTGGGCTTATGTGGAGGAACCCAGCCTGCATGGAGAGTGAAAGTAATGGGCAGAGAGATAAAGAAATAAAACCCAGAGAAAGAGAGAGAGAATGTCCTGGTGGCATCCAAGCCCCAGTTCCAGCTATTCCTCAGGCCCACCTGCTCTTCACACTTCCTACTGTCAGGCTATTCAACTCTTTCTTCAATACACAAGATACCTCAATATCTTTATAACAAAAATCTCCTTTTCTTACTACTCTGTTTTGGATTTCTGCCTCTAGCAACACAAACATTTCCATATTGCCACTGTACTTTGATAAATTTGGGTAAGAGCTTTATATTGGGAATACCCCACATTGCAGAGGAAGACTTGTATCATAGTTAATATCACCAAGTTGTTAATAATGAACAACCTTGGAAAATTCTGCAATAAGAAAACTACATAAGCTGCTTGTTATTTATGAAATAGTAAGCCTATAATACACAAAAATTAGCTCATAAATGTAAATGTAAGAGCAAAGACTATAAAATCCCTAGAAGAAAAGACAGGAGTAAATCTTTGTGACCTCTGGGTTAGGCAATGGTTTTTTAGATATGACACTGAAAGCAAAAACAATGGAAGAAAAAATAGACGAACTGGGCTTCACCAAAATTTGAAACTTTTGTGCTTCAAAGGACATCGTGAGGAAAATGAAAAGACAACACAGAATGAGAGAAAATTTTTGCAAATAATATGTCTGATAAAGGATTTATACGCTAAAGAACTCTTACAACTCAATAATAAAAAGACAACTAATCCAACTTAAAAATGGGCAAAGAATCAGAATAGATATTTCTCCAAAGAGGATATATAAATGGCCAATAAGCATATGAAAAAATGCTCAACATCATTAGTCATTAGGGGGAAAAAAATGAGATAGCACTTCACACCCACTTCACACCCAACAGGATGGCTAGAATAAAAAAGACAGACAATACAAGTGCTGGAGAGAATGTGGAAAAATTAGAACACTTGCTCATGGCTGGTAGGAGTATAAAATGGTGCAGCCCATGGAACATTCTCCAAGACGGACCATTTGTTGAAGCAGAAAACAAATCTTAACAAATTTAAAAGCCTGAAATCATACCACGTATCTTTTCTAACCATAACAATATGAAACTGGAAATTGATAACAGGAGGAAAATTCACAAATATGTAGAAATTAAATAACACACTCTTGAACAATTAACTGATGAAAGAATAAATCAAAAGGGAGATCAAAAAGCATCTTGAGACAAATGAAAATGGAAAACTGGATACCCGTGTACCAAAAAAATGAAATTGGACCCTTATTTTATACCATACACAAAAATTAAGTCAAAATGGATGAAAGACTTGCATAGAAGACCTGAAACCATAAAACTATTAAGGGAAAATCTCCTTGACATTGGTCTGGGCAATGATTTTTTGGGTATGACACCAAAAGCACATGCAACAAAAGCAAAACTAGGCAAATGGGATTACATCAAATCAAAAAGTTCTGCACAGCAAGGGAAACAACAGAGTGAAAGGCAACCAACCACATGGGAGCAAATATTTGCAAACCAAGTATCTTATAAGGAGTTAATATCCAAAATGCACAAGAAACTCATACAACTCAATAGCAAATAAAATGCCTGGTTTTAAAATAGGAAAAGGACTTGAATATTTTTTCAGGAAAAGATATGCAAATGACTGAACGGTATATGAAATGTGCTTGTCATCACTAATCATCAGAGAAATGCAAATCAAAACCACAAGAGATATGACCTCACATCTATTAGGATGGCTGTTACCAAAAAGACAAAAAAAAAGTGTTGTTGAGGGTGTAGAGAAGAGGCAGTCCTTGAACATTGTTGGGTGTGGGAATATAAATTGGTACAGCTATTATGGAAAACAGTATGGAGGTCCTTTAAAAAACAGAAAATAGAACTACCATATGACCCAGCAGTCCCACTTCGGGATGCATATCCAAAGGATTCTCTCTCTCCCTCTCCTTCTGTCCCTCCCTACCACCCTCTCTCCTTCTCTTAAAAAAAAAAAAAAAGGAAATCCTGCCATTTGCAACAACATGGAGGACATTATGCTAACTGGAATAAGCTAGATATAGAAAGTCAAATACTGCATGATCTCACTTACGGTGAATCTAAAAATGTCAAACTCATAGAACCAGAGAGTAGAAATTGGTTGCCAAGAGGTGGGGGGGGCGATGGTGGAGGAAATGGGGAAAATACTGGTCCTAGTATACAAACTTCCAGTTATAAAACAAATAATTCTGGAGATCCAACATACAGCATGGTGGTTATAATTAACAATCTTATACTGTACACTTGAAATTTGCGAAAAGAGTAGATCTTAAGTATCCTCATCACACACACACAAATGGTAACTATGTGAGGTGACGGATCTGTGAATTAACGTGATTGTGGTAATTATTTTAAAACAAATGCACACATTAAAAATCATCAGGTTTTACAGCTTTAAAAAAAAACATGTTGTACAACCTAAATACAGATCATCTTTTTTTGGCAATCATACCTCAGTAACATGAGGGAAAAAATCAATTAAAAATAAAATAAAGTAAAATGAAGTGAAGTAAAGTGAAAAGAAAGAAAATAAAATAAAATGAAGTGAAATGGTGTGGCCACACTGGAAAACAGTTTGAATGTTCCTCAAAATTTTAAACATAGAATTACCATATGATCTGGCAATTTCGATCCTAATTATATACACAAGAAATAAAAACCTATATCCACACAAAAACTTGTACACTAAGACTCACAGACACATTATTCATAAAATCCTAAAGAGGGAATCAAACCAAATGTCCATTAGTGGATGATAGCTAAACAAAAATGTGTTCTATCTATACAATGGAATATTATTCAGCCATAAAAAGGAGAGAAGTACTATTACATGTTTATAACATGGATGAACCTTGAAAATACACTAGGTAAAANTTATTTTTTTTTTTTTCTGATGTAAAGTTTGATGCTTCATTAGTTGCGTATAACACCCAGTGCACCATGCAATACNGATTCCATTCATACAAAATTTCCAGTATAAGCAAATCTATAGAGACAGAAAGTAGATTAATAGTTGTCTGGCGCTGGAAGGGTGGGGATGTAGCGAGGGGTATGGTGGCTAATGAGTATGAAATTTCTCTTTGGGATACTGAGAATGTTGGGAAATTACATTGTGGTCTGGTTGCACAACTCTGTGAATATACTAAAACCACTGAACTCTATACTTTAAATGGGTCAACTTTATGGAATGTAAATTATATCCCAATAAAGCTGTTCTAAAAGATTCTCCTTAGAGTTTATGTTTAAACACCCACAGGCATTGCAGGTTCTAAATTAAATCTTCTCCAACACCAGGATCTTAAGATTTCAGGAAAAAAGTGCTGTTCCTTCCTCTAAAAGGCGGAAAGTAATTAGAACGAGTAAATGCATAAGAGGGGCACCTGGGTGGCTCAGTCAGTTAAGCATCTGCCTTCAGCTTGGGTCATGATCTCAGGGTCCTGGGATCGAGTTCCACATCGGGCTCTGCTCAGCAGGGAGTCTGCTTCTCCCTCTCACTTTCTCTCTGTGCTCGCTCGCTCTCCCTCTTTCAAATAAATAAATAAAATCTTTTTAAAAATGCATGAGGGGGCGCCTGGGTGGCACAGCGGTTGGGTGTCTGCCTTCGGCTCAGGGCGTGATCCCGGCGTTGTGGGATCGAGCCCCACATCAGGCTCTTCTGCTATGAGCCTGCTTCTTCCTCTCCCACTCCCCCTGCTTGTGTTCCCTCTCTCGCTGGCTGTCTCTATCTCTGTCAAATAAATAAATAAAATCTTTTAAAAAAAATAAAATAAAATAAAATAAAAATAAAAAAAATAAAAATGCATGAGAACTAGCTTAAGAAACGTGTTAAGAAAAACAACCTCCCAAGCATCATATTGGAATGTCCTCCTTAGCAATAGACTTTCCTGCTCAATACAAAAATAAAGTCTGGACTTGCATTCGCTACTGACATCTTGGAAGTGTTAGTGAGCTGTTGGTAAAGATCTGGAAGCTTCTTTGAGCTTACGGTGGCTCCAGGTGTTCCTTGGCTGTGACTACATCACTCCAACCTCTGCGTCCGTCTTTAGGTGGCCTTCTCTGTGGGTTTCTCTTCTCTGTCTTATAAGGATACCTGTCATTGGATTTATGGTCCACCCAGAAAATCCAAGATGACCTCATCTCAATGTCCTTAACCTAATGACATCTGCAAATACCCTTTCCAAATAAGGTCACAATCACAGGTTCTGGAGGTTATGAAATGCACCTGTGTTTTGGGGAGCCACCATTTAACCCACTACAGTATACGTGAGGATCACTAAGAAAAGTTTTAAAAGAAGCACACGGATTGAATGTATGTTACAGGAGCCACCTGATAATGACATTTAAAGAAGACAAAAAATAAACCATCACCATCCGTATGGTCCCATCCTCCTCTCTTTTATGTTAATAGCTTGCCCTGGCCCAATCCCAGAGCTAATCAGTTAGCCAGGTGGTGCTTCCTTTTCCTTTTTTTTTTTTAAACAAAAAACTTCCAAGTGTATTATATCACCCACCCACCATTGTTTGCTCCTTCCATATAAATGCCAAAATGTTTGATTATATTCTGCTCCCAGCTCCACTACAACCACTAACAAAACGCAGACACAGAATTAACTGTGTCAAAATAGTTCTTCCCCTTGGCGGGGGTGGGGTGGGGTGGGGAATTTAATTGTTGAATACTTGTTGAATTTTAAATGCCTATTGAAGAGAATCATCCTGTGTCTATTTTCTGAAAATGAGCTGAAGAGCAATCACCTTGCTTCTCCAAAGAAACCATACCAAGTTTGGTTTTCCCACTCCATAAATAACAGAAACTTTTGCAGACAGTCACATGGCAGAGAAGGAAGAGGAGATGGAATGCAAAGCCTTCCTGTCTTTTGTGGGAGGCTCTTGAGCTGTTAAGTAGTTAGATTCCAAGCTGGCAAGGAGGCTGAAGGGGGCAGATGCAGCAAGAGAGTGTTAGAGGCAACCCTGGCATTCCTCTCCGGGGAGATAACCAAGTTTGGTCATGGCCTTGAGAAGTTAGGGTGCCCGGCAAGAGGTGTGGTCACCGCTGTCATCCGTGAGGCTACCTGGAAGGAAATGCTGTCTTCCCTGAGTTCTAATCAGCTGCATATGACCTCCTCAAACACCCATCTGGATGCCACCTGTTTTACTTCTCACGATCCTCCTCACTCCAGACAAGTACTGTGCTGCTATTTCACCTAGCAGCAACGATGGGGGTCCATTTCTTCCCCTGTTCTTCCTACTATAGTCTTTCTCCCCACCGTAACCAGAGCCCCCCTATTTTCCTTACTTTCTAACAGCGCATGACTCAACTGATTCCGCCTTGGGTAATCCTTCCCTCTTACCTAATATCATGTTTCCCCCAGTATTCCTACACCTGCCACAGCTTAGGACCAATTATGTCAATAAAACCTGTCTCTTTCTCATTTGCAAATGAAAAGTAAATTAAAGTAAGGGCTGTTTCAACAAATAGTGCTAGAGCAACTGGATATCCATGGGCAAAAAAAAAAAAAAAAAATAAGCCTTATAAGCCTTGACCTGAACATCACCCCTTACACAAAAATTAACTCAAAATAGATCACAGACTTAAATGTAATATTAAAATTATAAATCTTTTTGAAAAAACAGAAAATCTTAAGGATCTAGGGTTAGGCAAAGAATTATTTGTTTTGACACCAATTACACAATCTCTAGAAGGAACATTTGAAAATTGGGCTCATCAAAATCAAAAACTTTTGCTCTGCAAAAGATCAGTTAAGAGGATAAGAAGACAAGCTGCAGACAGAAAAAGAAAATTGCAAACCATTTACCTGACAGAGGATAGTATCTAGAATATATAAGGAACTCAGTAATAAAAAGACAATCCAATTAAAGAATGAGCAAAAGACACAAAGTGCCATTTCACTGGAGAAGATATATACATGACTAATAAACACATGAGAAGAAGCTCAGCATCGTTAGCCATCAGTGAAATGCAAATTAAACCCATAACAAACTGTCAGAATGACTAAAAAAAAGTGACAACACTGAATGCCAGAAGGATATAGTTAACTGGATCAGTCATACATTACTGGTGGAAATGTAAAATGGCACAGCCACTCTGGAAAAGAGTTTGGTAACTGGTAGAAAAACTAAACACGCAACTACCATGCAACTTGGTAATTGCACTCTTAGGCATTTCTCCCACAAAAATGAACAGAATGAGCTACTGATACATGCAACAACTTGGACGACTCTCCAGGGAATTATGCTGCATGAAACAAGCCAATCTCAAAAAGATATACTGTATGACTATGTAGTATTCATTTCAAGATATTGCAATAATACAAGTGGAGAGAAGATTAATTGTTGCCAGGGTTTAGGGATAGGGTTACAAAAAGGCAATAAGAGATCCTTGCAGAAATGGAACAGTAGTGGTGGTCTCCAGAATCTACAAGTGATAAAACTACATAGAATAAAACACACACACACACACACACACACACACAAACACGAGTTCATGTATAACTGGTGAAATCTCAATAAGGTGGATCAATTGCATCAATTCAATTTCCTGGTTGTGATATTGTACTATAGTTACACAAGATGTCGCCATTGGGAGAACCTGAGTGAAGGGAGTATGGGATCTCTGCATTATTTCTTATAACTGCAAATGAACTCATTTATCTCAAAACACGAAGTTTTGGCAAACCTAATGATGGCTGATATGCATAAGATTAGGGTTAAGGAAACACCTGGATTAATGAAACATAAAGGCATGAATCTGTGAGGTAAAACTGACCTCACTAGATGGAAATAGCATGGAAAGAAATGTCCAGAATAATCTTTGCCTCATGGAACAGAGCAGGGAGTTACCCTGTCTGGATGTCCCTAGATTTCATTTGTAGATTACTTGCCTGAGACCAGGTCTAACTTTTTCCCTACCCATGGGAAAAGGAAATGGAGAAGAACACCCTGAAAGTAGAAGCAATCACCTCACACAAAGCCCTGGGGCTGAGGCTGCCTCTCCTTCCTTGGATGTGCAGTTCTGTTCTGACCTACCCAGATTTTCCAAGCTCCATCTCCTCATTCAGCAACTCCAGTTCCGGGAGCCTAAACAGCATCACCCGACACTGGGAGGAAAGACAACCCACAAGCTGGACATTTGGCCCCATACAGTTCTCTACCTCCCTATCTTCCACCCCAGAGGAATCCAGGTGTCTACTGCCGATCTGAGAGAGAAAAAGTGGTCCATCTCTCAGCCAGGCAAGCACACGTAAATACAACCTCAAAGAATGTTCTATCAGTTATTTATTTCAGGTGTGGGCAATGTAGTCCAGTGCATATGAGCTCCAATGTAAGGAATCTCCTTTCTATTTTTTAACCTTAAGGAGTGCCAGGCTCAAGGAATGGGATAGAAAGCAGTGGGGAGAGGGGCGCCTGGGTGGTGCAGTTGTTAAGCGTCTGCCGTTGGCTCAGGGCGTGATCCCGGCATTGTGGGATCGAGCCCCACATCAGGCTCCCCCGCTATGAGCCTGCTTCTTCCTCTCTCACTCCCCCTGCTTGTGTTCCCTCTCTCGCTGGCTGTCTCTACCTCTGTCAAATAAATAAATAAAATCTTTAAAAAAAAGAAAGAAAGAAAGAAAGAAAGAAAGAAAGAAAGAAAGAAAGCAAGCAAGCAAGCAAGCAGTGGGGAGAGGAACAGATAAAATGGCCACAATATAAATTACCAGAATGTGTTTTTCAGCAGGGGAATGGATGGGTTGGACAGAAAGTGTTAAAACATCTTGGGAAATACAAGTCACATGTCAAAAAGGTGACATTAGGAAGAAGACAGACTAGGAGGTCCAAGCCCTCATTTCCTGCAGAAAAACAACAATTTATGGGTTTTTTTTTTAAGGGATTGAAGTTAAGTTGTTATCAACTTTAAATAGATGGTTTTAATTACAAGACAGTTTATGCAAAACTCAGGATAACCACAAAGAAAATCTATAACAGATACACAAAAAAAAATAATAAAAAGGAAAGAATCAAAGCAAAAAACTACCAAAATAAAATATGATCAAATAACAAAGGGAGACAGCAAAAGAGAGAGAGGGACAAAACAACGGCAAACAGAAAATAACAAGATGACAATAGTAAGTTCTCATCTATTAATAATTACTCTAAATGTAAATGGATTACACTCTACAATCAAAAGACATAGAATGGATGAACAGATTTTTAAAAGATCCAGTGATACGCTATCTATAAGTCTATCTCTGTAGATAGACTTAAATCTAAAGTCCTTTAGATTTAAGGACACACCTAGGCTGAAAGTGAAGAGATGGTGGGGCGCCTGGTGACTCAATCGTTAAGCATCTGCCTTCCACTCAGGGCATGATCCCAGGGTCCTGCGACCGAGCCCCACATCAGGCTCCTCTGCTGGGAGCCTGCTTCTTCCTCTCCCACTCCCCCTGCCTGTGTTCCCTCTCTCACTGGCTGTCTGTCTCTCTGTCAAATAAATAAATAAATAAAATCTTTTAAAAAAAAGAAAAAGAAAAAGAAAGTGAAGAGATGGAAAAATATATGCAATGCAAATGGCAATCAAAAAAAAAAAAGCAGAGATGGCTACATTTGTGTTACACAAAATAGACTTTAAATCAAAAACAAAGAAGTTATTATATAATTTTAAAAGGGTCAACTCAATGCAAAGATAAAACAATTATAAATATATATGCATGCAACATTTGATCACTTAAATGTATAAAGCAAATATTGACAAATGTGAAGGGAAAATTGATGTCAGTACAAAAAGAACAAGTGTCAAAGGAGGATGTGGAGAAAAAGGAGCCTTTATGCACCGTTGGTGGGAAAGCAAACTGGTATAGCCATCCTGGAAAACAGTGTGGAGCTTCCTCAAAATGTTCAAACAGAACAACCTGATAATCCAACAATCTCATTTCTGAGAATATATCTGAAGGAAATGAAATTAGGTATCTGTAGTCCCACGTTCATTGCAACATTATTCACAATAGTCAAGATATAGACACAGCCGTAAGTATTCATTGACAGGTGAATGGACACACATTTTATGATTATTATGTACATACATCATATTGATCTATCTACACAACAGGCATGATGATATATAATATGGGCGTGCGCGTGCTCTCTCTCTCTATATATATATATGAAACACAATATTATCCAGTCTTAAAAGAGAAGGAAATCCTGCTCTTGGCCACAACATGGATGAACTTGGAAGACATTAACCATGAATGAATCTGGAGGCTAAGTGAAATAAGCCAGATACAAAAAGACAAATACTGCATGATCTCACTTATATATGGAATCTAAAATAGTCAAACTCATAGAGGCAAAGAGTAACATGGTGATTTCCAGAGGCTAGTGGGAGGGAAAAATGGGGAAATGTTGGCCAAGGGGTACAAAGCTTCAGTTATGCAAGATAATTAAGTTCTAGAGATCTAATGTACCACAATGTGACTACAGTTAGCAATACTATACTTTCTACTTGAAATTTGCTAAGAGGATAGATCTTAAGTGTTCTTCCCACCAAAAAGAAAAAAGTATTGGGCGGGGGGTGGAGAGGGGGTGGTGCCTGGATGGCTCAGTCAGTTATGCATCTGACTCTTGATTTTGGCTGAAGTCATGATCTCAGGGTTGTGAGATTGAGCTCCATGTAGGGCTCCACACTGGTTGTGGAGTCTGCTTAAGATTTTCTCTCTCCCTCTCCCTTTGCCCCACCCCGTGCCCTTCACTTGCACGCATGCACATGCTCTCTCTCTAAAGGGAAAAAGAAAGACAAAAATGGGGAAAGGGGACAAAAGAATAGTAGAAAAAAAGAAAATATTAAGTATGTGAGATGATGGATGTATTAATTAGCTTGATGGTGACTATTTCATAGTGTATACATATACCAAAAAACATGTCTGCGCAACTCCCTCTTGATCACACCCATCCTTCCCTCCCAAGGAATGAAGGGCGGTCCCCAGATTCAAGTGCTTTGGGTAGGGGGCTGAAAGGGGAGCAACAGCATGGCTCCCACACTCCTTGTGAGGGACTCTCTGTGAGCCCATTGCATTTGCCAATATTCAGTTGTGTATTCTTTCGTTAGACCCAATGTCTGTTGGAGTGGAGACCAAGTTCCCCTTTGAGACCCTCCCTTCAACTCTTGGAAGTCCCAAAGACGAGATAATGCCTGTTGATGAGTCCTCTCTGGGTCCAGCTATTTCAGAGCCAGTATCAGGATCCTTTTGAGAAGATGTTCCACCTACATTGTGCCTGGCACCCAGAGAGCCTCTTGCTTCTAGAGTCTCCTGGTGACGGATGGCATCTGGTCGTTCTCCCCCTGCCCTCTCAGAGCCCACATGGGATGCACAAGTCAGGCCCACAAAAATAGCCAGTGTGCCGCACAGAACAAAATGCTCAAGTCTGGCCCCATGTTGAGCTTATGTTAACGACTACTGATCTATGAAATGCTGATTAAACCCCCCAAAAAACCAAACCATTGGTTTTGTTCTGGATCTTACATGTAAACATCTCTGTTTAAATTGAATACAATAGGAGAAAAAGTTGCTATAGTTTTTCACTCACGAAAACACATCTACACTAGTCCCAAATCAGAATGCTCTCCTTTTATCCCTTCTGCTGCTGGGAAGATAAGAAAGCAATTTAGAGAATGGTAGAGGAAGCTGATTTGACCTTGGCACAAAACTTTCTGTCAAGTCAAGAGATACAGAGGCTGGACATTGTCTGGGCGGTATGTGAATGTCTAGTCCACAGGAGATCAGAGCCATACCTGAGCTGCTGGCCTCAGGACAACTCTAGGGACAAGACTTTGAGTTCAGGAGGGTTCACCCCACAGGGCCACACAAGCTAAATTTAAGGCTTTCCACACCCCGGGAAAGGGTCTGGACAGAGAACAGATACCAGTTTCAGAGACAAGTCCCTGAGGTAGTCAGATGTGTCTCTCTATTGTCCAATTTCTGCCAACGGGGTTGCTATGGGAGAGGATAGTCACAGAGTGTCACACTATTTGCAACGCACTTGACAGTCTAAAACATTGTCTGTCAACTACAACTGTCTGGTCCTCTGAGAGCCACACACCTGGACCGCACTCTGCTGGCAGCTCAGGAGATTCCTGAATGATGCTGTGTTCTGCCGTTGTCACATTGAACCGCATGTTCAGAAAGAGCCCCTTGAGACTGCCTGCTGTTCGGGTAGGTAGGGTGAGGATGAGGATGTTGTCTCTTACGACACACAGGGCCTGCTGAGAGTCGTAATAAAGGAAGTTCCAGGAACAGCTCTTCTTCTCCTGAAAGCAAAGGTTTATTTTTGCTTTAAGGATTGTGTGAATCTTGTCATTGACAGCATTGCTCACTTTGTTTTGGCTCTTGACTGGTCCAGAGTCCAGCCTGTGTCGTGCCACCAGCAGAGAGCACAGAATCCTATGACGTGAGTTGTGCGCACCTGAGTCCTCCCTGTAACTTCTTTCCTACACCAGACTTTTCTGATGGCATTTCCTTTTTATTAGTTTTTATCCTGTTTAATTCTGCATGTCTCTGCAAGCCACTTGAAACACTCTGTGGGGGCGCCTGGGTGGCTCAGTTGGTTAAGCGTCTACCTTCAGCTCAGATCATGATCTCAAGGTCCTGGGACCGAGTCCCTGTGTTGGGCTGTCTGCTCGGCGGGGAGCCTGGTTCTCCCTCTGCTCCCCACTTGTGCTCTCTGTCGCTATCTCTATCTCTCTTTCTCACATACATTAATAAAATCTTTTAAAAAAAAATAAACGCTCTGTGGGAGAGAGATAAGGTATAAACACTGAAAATACATCGGACAGGTAATTGACAGGAATCATTTGTTTTAAAATACTTTTCCCGCACTTCTTTTGTAACCTTACCTTGTCTGTCTTTAAATGCCTGTGTTTACAAGCCATCGTTGTCCTTATTGACGTGTAGAGTGTGTTTTTAAATGAATGTGATATTTTTTAACTTTTGATGGATTTATTCTCACTATTGGACTCCTTCCAAATGATGTGTCATAGAGAGCTTCTAATGAGCTCTGCAAGAGCAATGTGGGGTGGGGAGGGGGAGTGTTCCAAGACAAAACAGACTTTTCTAGATAGTTCTCGGGAGCCCCAACAAACATGGACAGAGGTGGAAAGCAACACAGCCGAATGGAAGAACCCAGAGGTCTGAAGTCATATGTGTGAGGTGAGAAAACAGGAGCAGGTCACATTTGTCTGCTTCCCACTGCTTCCTTCCTCTGGTCACAGCGAATGATTCCCCCTTCCTCCTCTGGGCCTCAGGTTTCTCCTCAGAAAAATGAGGAGAGTTGCCAAGTGGTTGGATCTGGTTAGGAGAACAGCGGGACAGGAAGAGCACAGAACACCGTCTGGGAGGGCCGGCTTGGACACAGGGAAGTCCTGAGAGGCGATGTAAGGATGGACGGCCAAGAGGCATGGCAGAGAACCACTTCCCTTCCCAGTCTTGTTTGTGACTGGCTCCAAGAGGCACATCAGTGCTGACTGTGAAACCGGGGGACTTTAGGGGAGGAGGGTTGGAGTGGGAGAGCGAACCAGAGAATCTGTATCAGGAAGTGATGGGTCTGTGTGAGGACAGAAAGGATTATCAGAGTTTTTAGTGACCTAGCGGTGTTACCATGTTCACTTATAGCTTCAGTTTTTCTCTCTCTACTTCCCTCTCCCTAGTATCATTTTTAAAAACCAGACATATCTTTCTTTTAAAGATTTTATTTATTTGTCAGAGACAGAGCACAAGCAGGTGGAGAAGCAGGCAGAGGGAGAAGTAGGCTCCTTGCTGAGCAGGGAGCCCGATGCGGGACTAGATCCCAGGACCCTGGGATCCTGACCTGAGCAGAAGGCAGATGCCTAACCCCTGAGCCACCCAGGCATCCCAGACGTATCTTTTTAAATGCCTTTAATTGCAGTAAAATCCGTATATAACATGTACTATTTTGACCCTGTGTAAGTGTGTAGGTCAGTGGCACCAAGGACATTCATATGGCTGGGCAACCGTCACCACCATCCGTCTCCAGAGCGCTTTTCATCTGCCCAAACTGAAACTCTATACCCATTAAACACCAGCTCCCCATTCTTCCTCCCCGCCAGCCCCTGGCAACCACAGTTCTACTTTCCATCTCTATGAATTTGACTATTCGAGGTACCCCGTGTAAGTAGAATCCCACAATTTGTCCTTTTGTGATTGGCTTGTTTCACTTCACATAATGTCTTTGAGGTTCACCCGTGTTGAAACAGATGTCACAATTTCCGTCCTTCTTAAGTTGGAAAAATATTTCATCGTATTCACGTGATGCCTTCTGCTTATCCATTCATCTATCCATGGGCTTTTGTGTTGTTTCTTCCTTTTGACTATTGCGAATAATGCTGCTATGACTGTGGGCATACAAATATCTGTTCAAGTTTCTGCTTTCAACTCTTTGGGAGTTGAAATTCCCCTAGCAGGGGAATTGCAGGACCATAGATACAGCTTTTTTAAAAGAGGTTTTTATTGCAGCAAGTTTCTAACATGCACAAAAGTAGAGAAGATAGTACAAGTAGCCCCACGTACCTCTCACCCAGCTTCAACCATTACTGACCCGAGGCCAATCCTGTTGCATCCGTACTGTCTACCCCCTTTCACCATTGGCATCCTTTAAAGCAAATCCCTGACACCATATCATTACATTTATAAATGTTTCAGAGTCTACATAGAGCAGAAATGATCTAGATATTTCTCAGGAAGTAATGTACATCGTGAGTGTCTAATTACTAAACACCAGTACGGGTAAATAGACATTGAATATTCATTGTTGTTTGGAACTGTTCAAAGTGGCAGCCTTTTAAAGAAATGTTTTATCACTAAAAACTTTCAAACGTACTACAAACTAGAGAAAATTAAACAATGAACTCCTATGTGCCCATCACCCGGCTCCAAAAACTATCAATAGCAAAATGGTACTCCTTTTAAAAATGTAGGCATTAGATTGTTCAAACAATATTCTGACACTTCATCTCTCTGGAGGAGAGAACAGGGACTGGAACCGGCTGACAGCTGGAAGAACCCTTTCGATTCTGGAAAGGTCTATTGCTCACCCTTAAAAGCACGTATTTTAAAATGACTGAACCTTTGCTACAATTGCTCATAAATATCAGTCTGAGTCCTCAGCCACAATGTGACTTGTGGTTTTTCTGAGCTTACTTGTCTTTCCTCCCTGGCCTAAATCTAGGTGACTTTCAGCTTTTCCCACCTACATCGTTATTTACAGAAATAGCAAGTTCACATTTAAATAAACCCAATGGCTAACATGTTATTTCTCCTTTTATCATAAGCACAGCAAATGAGTGGCCAAGAATTGATACCTAACTTTTTATTTAATGAGGAACTTATAGAACTCTAGAGACAGATGTGTTTCCTGGGTAACTTTATAAATGAGTGTGTCACTAAGCTTTTGCTGTATAATAAATCACCCCCAAAGTTGAATGGCTTAAAACAAGAACCACCAAGATGGAAGGATTTTCCTTATTAGATTTCAAAACTTAGTATATGTCGTTGATTCTGAGACACATTTTATTGCCCTTGAAATTAGACTGCGTAGGTCTGATAATCTATGGCATTGTGCATTGCTCTTCACCAGGCATTAGTCAGAACATATTTGTGCTTTACGAAACTGAGCTAGGTCACGGCTGTTCCCACTGTATCCCACTGTTCAGCTGGATAGTGTATGCTGTTATCTGCGTGGGTTAAGTGATCTTCAAGAAGATTATACTATAATTCAGCAGAAAAATGAGAAGTTATTGTGTATCTATTGTGTATCTTGAGAGGTGCTAACACAGAGCAGTTGGATAGAAAATTGGTACCAGTGCAACAAATTTTCCTTGTTAAAGAACGGACCTTGATTAGATAGATATTTCTTTGCAGAGCTGTGCTGTATGGGACCGGAGGAAAAAATTAGATGACATGGCATTAGATTTTGTAACTGAAATGCAGGCCAAACAATCGCCGATCACATATTAAGAAGGGGTAGCAGAAGCTCAACTAAAAAAATCCTCTAGCGAATAGTTGAGCCCTTCCTTTAAGAAGGGCTACATCTTTAGTGCTCTTGATGGCTGACAGAAAATCCAAAATACCATTGACTCAAGAAATTGTAAATTAGTTCCTCTGAGATGTAGACGAATCCCAGTGGCAGACTTCACAGGATTGGAAGATAGCATCACAAAGTTATCAGGGATGTGGGTTTTTTATTTTGCTGGTCTGCTATCTTTGGCCCATGACTCCTGCCTCATGGTATAATACAGCAGCTTCAGATCCAAACATCACATCCATATCCCAGCTAGGTGATTGAAGGAAGCAATGAAGAGGGAGCGAAGGGCAGGCTCAGATGACTTTCTAGAGACTTTCCCAAAAGGTGCCACACAATACTTATTCTATTTCATTGATCAGAACATAGTCACAGAGCCAATCCTAGGAAGCCATTCCTTGCTACTTGTAAGGAACACAAGTTTGTGGATTTGTTCATGTCTTCTTATAATTCTACCAGTTTTATATTTTGTACTTAAGCTGTTGACTGTTCTTCCTTATTACCATTAATGCTTTCGTTTTTAAATTTTTTCTGCCATAAGAAGCTTTCTTTTAGTTAGTATTTGTTTGCTATCTCTTTTTCCATTCTTCTATTCTCAACTTTTCTAGTGGTGATGTTTTAGATGTATCTGTTGTAAATATATACTTTGAAGACCGAACTCATTACCTCTGTCTTTAATAGGTAATTTTATTTTTTCTTTTTCTTTTTTTTTTTTTTTTTGAAAGGTTTTATTTATTTATTTGACAGAGATAGAGACAGCCAGCGAGAGAGGGAACACAAGCAGGGGGAGTGGGAGAGGAAGAAAGCAGGCTCATAGTGGAAGAGCCTGATGTGGGGCTCGATCCCATAACGCCGGGATCACGCCCTGAGCTGAAGGCAGAAGCTCAACCGCAGTGCCACCCAGGCGCCCCTAATTTTATTTTTTCTTAATAGTTTATTTATTTGAGAGAGAGGAGAACATTAGCTGGGAGTGGTGCGGGCAAAGGGAGAGGGAGAAGCAAACTCCCCATTGAGCAAGGAGCCAAATGTGGGGCTCAATCCCAGAACCCTAAGATCATGGCCTGAGCCGAAGGCCGATGCTTAACTGACTGAGCCACCCAGGCACCCCGACAGGTTATTTTATTTTATTTTTAAAAGATTTTATTTACTTATTTGAGAGAGAGAGAGAATATGAGGGGAAAGGTAGATGGAGAGAGAGAAGCAGGCTCCCTGCTCAGCAGGGAGCAGGGAGCCCAATGCAGGACTCGATCCCAGGACCCTGAGATCACAGCCTGAACCAAAGGCAGACGCATAACCAATGGAGCAATGAGGTGTCCCCCAATAGGTAATTTTAAATACATTTACATTTTTTGTACTTGTAGATTCATTTTTACTTGCTTTTACCATTATACTGTGTATTTTCTCTTTAGCATCCTTTTCTTATTTTTTCTCTATTCCAGACTGATGAATTGATAAAGTTTTCTATATTTTCCCTTTTTTTCTCCCTCTGCTGGCTTGTACACTATATTTACATTTATGTACTTTTAATATTACTGTCAATGCCATCCTTTTTCCTTTTAACTTTTTTCCACAATTATTGAAAGTACTCAATATTTCTATGCTATTCTAGGACTTGAAAAAGAGTATCACCACAATTTGCACATAGTAATTCCTCACCCATCTCCCACCCCTTCATGTTATCATTAATATGAATTTAAATTTGCCTTTTCATCAAACCAGAAAATAACTGTACTTTATAACAAATAAGGATGTAATATACATAACAATGGTAGCACAAAGGGGGGAGATGGAGTTGTATTTAAACAGAGTTGCTATATTTTAGCAGAATTAAGTGAGTATCAATTGGAAGTAGATTGCTACAAGTTAAAGATGCATATCACAATTCCTAAAGCAACCACCAAAAACAAAATCTCAAAACTCAACAATACATGCAAAATCAAAACAAGGCACCAATAACAGAAGCAATGAAAAAAAAATAGATAAACTGGAAATTATGGAAATTTAACATGTGCTTCAAAAGATATCAATAAGAAAGTGAAAAGACACCCCTAATGGGAGAAACTGTGTGCAAATCTTGTATTTGATAAGGGACTTGTATATGGACTATATGAAGAATTTTTACAACTCTGCAATAAGAAGACAAAAGAACCCCATTTAAAAATGAGCAAAAGATCTGAATAGACATTTCTCCAAAGGAGATGTAACAGTGGCCAAATAAAATAAAAATGTTCCATATCCACAGGGATGTATGGAATTGTTGATTTGCTATATTGTACACCTGAAACTAACACTGTATGTTAACTACACTGGAATTAAAATGAAATAATAATTAAAAGTAAACATTAAGAACACTTTAAAAAATGCTCGATGTCATTACTTAGGGAAATGAAAATAAAAATCGCAATGAGATCCCACATCACATCCACTAGGATGGCTAGAATTAAAAAGATAGACAATAGCAAGTGTTGACAAGAATATAGAGATATTGGAACCCTCAATACACTGCTAGTGGAGTATAAAATAGTGCAGCTGCTTTGCCAAAAGGTCTGACAGTTCCTCAAAATGTGTAACATAGAGTTACCATGGGACCCAGCAATTCTACTTCTAGGTCTATACGGAAGAGAAATTAAAACATATGTCTACTCAAAAACTTGTATACAAATACTAATAGCAGAATTATTCATAATCTCTAAAGAGTGAAAACAGCCCAAATGCCCATCAACTGATGAGGAGATAAGTAAAATGTGGTGTATCCATACAATGGAATGTTACTTAGTAACGGAAAGGAATGAAGTATCAATTCATGCTACAGCATGGATGGCCTTCGGAAACATTATGCTAAGTGAAAGCAGCCAGGTACAGAGGACCACATACTGTATGATTCTATTTATTTAAAATATCCAGAATAGGGGCGCCTGGGTGGCTCAGTTGTTAAGCACCTGCCTTCAGCTCAGGTCATGATCCCAGGGTCCTGGGATCAAGCCCCACATTGGGCTCCCTGCTCAGCGGGAAGCCTGCTTCTCCCTCTCCCACTCCCCCTGCTTGTGTTCCCTCTCTCGCTGTCTCTTTCTCTGTCAAATAAATAAATAAAATCTTTTAAAAATAAAATACATAAATAAATAAAATGTCCAGAACAGGCAAATCCATAGAGACAGCCCCTTCTTCCATCTTCCTCCCTGGAGAACGCAGGCATACATGGCTGGATCTCCAACAATGACCTTGAAATGGAAGCCTGTGCTAGGAAGGATGGTGAAGCCTCCTTCCAGGTACCCTGGATCCACATTCCCAGCTCCAGAAGTGTGACTTCCCAGTTTCTCTTACTCAAGAGAGAAGAAAATGCTGTTTAAATCATAGGTATTTTGAATTTTCTGTTACATGTAACTGAACCTCATCTTCACTGATAAAATAACTACTGAGACAATGGTGGGAAGGAATGCATGAAGGGATGTGGTTCAGAGAGTCACACCCTCAATACCACTAAGAGGTCACCAGACAGATCTTGTCAAAAATAGAGAAGTCAAGAAATAACAACATAACCACACTACTTAAAAATGGAGAGGAATTAAAAAAACAAACAAACCAGCTAAATGAGTTTGAAAGCCATTGCCTCAGAGAGCAGAACTGGGGAGGGGGCAGGTGAAGCAGGGGCTATTTCATTTTGTTATAGGTTTTTTTTACAAAATTTTTGGGTTTTTTTGATTATATGCATGTATTATTTTGATAACAATCAAAATTAATTTCTTTAAAAAGAAAGAGCAAATCAAGCACAAAACAATTCCTCTAGAAATCTCAGCACTCAATGTCTAGGGCAGAAAATCTGAGCCTTTTCTTAAGACCAGTTAAAAATTCTGACTCTGATCCCACTTCTAATCACCAACTAAGATTCTGCACCAAGTCTAATGTGTGTGAGGGTTCCCACACCACCACGCAATTCTCGGGTACCAACTGGGAACCTGACAATTCAACTCAGTTCTGACACTGTCTACCTGGAAACAGCATTAGACCCACAGGTGAAAGACTGCCCCCTCCCTGCCCATATCAGAGGCGATCACAAATCCCAGTTGTCACCTGTACTTCTGACCCACTGGCTATAAACGGACCTCCATTGTGGGATTGGATTAATCTGCTAAAAGTACCTCATAGAACTCAGAGAAACATTTTGCTTACCAGATTACTTGTTTATTATAAAAGGATATAACTCAGAAACAGCCCGATAAAAGAGAGGCACCGGGCAAAGTAGGGAGAAAGGGTGTGGAGTGTCTAAGCTCTCTTTGAGCACGCTGCTCTCCCCAAACCTTCTCGTGTTCACCAACCCAGGAGATGTCTGAAACCCTCTTCTTCTGGTTTTATGGAAGCTTCTTTACATAGGCACAGTTGATTAAATCAGTGGCCATTGTGATCAGTTTAATAACAAGACATTTATAACTCTATCACTCTCATTACTCAGGAAATTCCAAGGGTTTTAGGAGCTCTGTGACAGAAATAGTGGATAAAGATTAAATATATATTTCCTTTTTTTAAGATTTTTAAAAATTTATTTATTAGAAAGAGAGAGAGAACGGGGCGGGGCAGATGGCGAGGGAGAAGCAGACTCCCCACTGAGCAAGGAGCCTGACCTGAGTGCAAGGAAGATACTTAACTGACTGAGCCACCCAGGTGCCCCTATATTTCTTATTATAAATCACAATATCGCACCAGTCCTCTTAGTTCCTGTCCTTGCTGTGCACCTGGCTATTCCCTGACAGAAGGACACTTAGAATGGCCGTTTACCATTTAAGGGTGACACATTCCCTGTTCCCAGACACTTGATGTCTCAAACCTTGAAGATGCTTCGGTTTAACTACATCTCACCGCAACATGATAGCCCCAGTATTGGTGCAAGTATTAAGAACAAAATATATTGGAGGTGTCATTTGCTTATGCAAGTTCTCCAAATTTTCTCCTCATTCTCTTTCACTCCTGGAAAATTTTAAGGGAAGAAAATGAACAGGAAAAAATCTTTTATTGAATCCCTCCATATGCCCAGTGCAGGAGCTAAGAGGGAAGGAAGGAAAAAAAAGGAATGCTTACCCCTTCTTTCAAAAAGCTTAGAGCCTAGAGGAGGAAAAATACCATTCAAAGGGCAATAATCAACATTTTTTACAATGTGATAAATGATTTACTAGTTGGAAAGCAAAACTGCTGTGGGAACCCACAGTGGGGCTGCCTAACCCAGCCTTGGAAGGATTCCCAGGGGAAGAAACATTTAAGATAATACCTAAGGCAAAAAAGAACAGCACTAGGAGAAATGGTTGAGTTCCTGAGGATGACTGATTATATTGAAAGAGGAAGTGGGAATCGGCAGACATCCTTTAGTTTAAGGAGGAGAGCTGAGGGGAGACAGAAAGACAGAGAGAGCCAGAGATAGAGAGACACAGAGAAGTCTGGAACACTGGGGAAGTTGCTCTTCTGCTGACAAGAAGGCAATGAAAAGATCTTGCTACTTGACAAATGTTTTAGAGGAAATTTCCACAAGTATAGCACCTGGTGGTCTCCGTCATACTCCCCGGAATGCTCAAAACCTGAAGTTTCCTAATATTTGCCTTCGGAACTCCCAGAGTCTATGATTCTCCCATTGCCTGCAGATGTGCACATGGTATGTAGGAAGTATACCCAGCCTGGGTCTGGGCATAAAAGAGTGGGTGTGAGGAGGAAGGCATTGGAGCCAAGGATCCAGGCAAGAGCGCTGACCAAGGAGAGCACCTAGAAGCCCAAGGAATGCTGCAGACTACGCCAACAGTGCTGAGCAGTCTGAGACTCTGTTCCTCAGCCGCGCAATTTTCTACCTCCAGCCCCCATGGCTTCAGTGGGAATAGAGAGGAGGGTATGCTTGTTGACGGATCCAGCAACTCTCATCTACTGTTAGGCTGCTACCTGAGAGTCACTGTGTGGGGAACCCAGAGGGTGCCTCCGTGTGAACTCTTGGCTAAGGGGGGGCCCGGAAATCACAGTAAAAGGAAGGGAGCAGAAGCTCCCACCTCAGGCTGCTCTCCTCTCTCCTCTTCAGGTCATGTCTCCTTGACTCTGCTCTTCCCTTTCAGCCTTCCATCCTTTAGTTAGCATTTCCCTGTCACATTCTAGAGCACGGTTCAGGCTATGGAGTCCCTAAGACACCATCTTACCCATATCCAACATCCGGGACCTAAAATCACTCAGTTAATCCACTCAGGGTATGTGAATCGATGCACTGGATCCTGTTCCCTCTCAGCGGGGACTGAATTTCTAATGGTGTCACCTGCAATTTGCAAGCCCCCTCCTTTGGAACTGGGCACGAAAAGAGGAGTGGGCCAAGAAGTGCACTCAAGGCTCAAAGGTCCTCTTCACAGAGAGCCTCCGAGGTCTGCAGCCCTGTGCTACCTTTGGATGCCAAGGTGCTGAGGGCACAGCCCTCACCTAGGACTTGCACAATGGAACCCTACTGGTCAGCTGCGGACCACTCTTTAGTCTCAGATCTATGCCAATAACCCAGCCCTGTCCAAGGGCCCCTTGCCCACACATGTCACTGGAGCTGTATATGTGAGGTACTTGGAACACACGTCAGAATAGGGAAGATACTTGGTATATGCCTTCACAGAATTCCATCCTTTAAGTTTGTCAGAAGATTCAACATTTAAGCTTAAGGGCTCTAGAGTGGGGCAGGGTATTTCAACCAACCATGTAACCATTTTTGACCGAGGCTCCTTCCTATGGCCTTCCTTTTTCTCAGACTTTCTCTCAGGGATTGCTCAGGAAAACCAGACCAAACATCTGTCTTTGTTGCAGTGGAGCCAGCCATGCTCCTTCCCAACACCATCACCCTTCTCTATTTTAAAATATAATTATCTAGGGGCGACTGGGTGGCTCAGTCAGTTAAGCACCTGACTCTTGATTTCAGCTCAGGTCATGATTTCAGGGTCATAAGATTGAGCCCTGTGTCAGATTCTGCACTGGGCATGGAGTCTGCTTAAGATTCTCTCTCTCTCTTCCTCCCTCCCTCTTCCTCTGCCCCTCCCCGCCCCTTCTCCCTAAATTAAAAAATTAATTAATTAATTTAAAAATATATATATATATATATATATATATATATAATTATACAGAGTCTTGGAAGTACCTTGATTACTCACTTAGAGACCTATGTGCAACTGTGGCTGATTGTATTTTCCCAAAGCCATCACAGCAAAATTTCCAGTCTCCCATTCTTCCAGAACCTGGCTTCTCTTCATCCAAAGGCAGATTCTATTTAGTCTCTCTCTGAACTTCACTGGGACTGATGGCTGCTTAAGTGACTAGAATGTGGTAGAAATAATGATTTCTGACTTGTGAGGCTAGGCTAGAGGAGATGTCATTTCCTCCTGCCTCCCCCTTCTGGAGAGTGTGCCTTCAGAACTCAGCCGCCATGCTATGAGGAAGTCCACACCAACTCTCTGAGAAACCACATGAGAAAAAAGAAACGGAAAAGAGCTGAAACTCCAGGCAACAGCCAGCATCACCTGCCAGACGTGTGTGAGTAACCTTTCAGAAGAGTCCAGCCGCCAGCCTTCAAGACTCTGGCGGAGCCCTCAAACATTGGTTATAATCTTAACTTACACCACTCAAGTCCACAGAGCTGGGCCAAGATGGAGCCCACCCTCTAGCTGTAAAATCCTCTGCCATTTTCCAAGAGCATGTGCTGTGCAAAGGAGAGAGTTTCATTGGTTTCTCTCAGAAGCTCTTGGAAAATGCAAAAAAAAAAAAAAATTATATATATATATAATTTTTTTTTTTGGCCTCAAATCCAAAGCTTCTGGGGAAAAACTCTCCAAGTGCACAATAGATAATTGTCTGGCAAACATAGACCCAGGGCTCGCAGCCGGAAGCCAGGCTGAGAAGGAACGTTCTCTGGGACCCTTAATAAACCTCTACAGCCCATATTATTCGGATGATTGTGCAGCTGACAAGATTTCAAGAAATGCATGGACAGCAAAAACACAGACCAGCGGCAGACTTAGGAACAAAGAACAAAACTGAGTTTTAGGTCTGTTACAGAAGCCCTGGCAGGGAGCAGAGTTCCTCGTGGCCCCATCGCTGTCACCGTCCTTCATCAGTCAGGTTCCTATTCTTAGTTTGCAGTATCTCCGTTGTCGCCAAAGAGAACTCTCCACTGGCTGAGTAATTACAGTGGCCCAGAATAGCATGGTTGAAGCAGGGAAGAGCTAGCCGGCAGGCATTGCTAAATTGCCAAGTGAAACAGGGCGGGTAGAAGGGAGATTCTGAACACTGATGATCTGAGAGAGCCTGCCTGTAACACCACCTTCCTTTTTACCGAGGGAAAAAGTTGGAAGAGCCGGTTTGTTGCAAAAGCAGTGCTTTAGGGAAGGACAAACAAATTCAAAGCAGAGAGCTATTACACACCAGCCAAAAAAAGGTCTTTATCCATTTGTTGTCTTTTATTCATCTTGCCAGGTTAAAAAAAGGGGGAGAACAGTTTTGTTGTCTTGTAGTTATAAAAATTAATGTCTTCTCACTGTAAAAAAGTCAGGTGTACAGTAAAGTATAAAAAAGAAAGTAAAAAATCACTAGTAATTCCATTGTCTAAATACCTTCACTTTTTGGTCTTTTCCAGGACACAGCTGGTATTTGCCATCCAGAAAATTTCCCCCTTCCTTTAGGAGAATTTTCCCCAAACTTCTTCTGGGGCATATTCTCTTCCCCTAGGTCTCAGCCTGGTGGTTTTGGGATTGCTTCGATGTCAGCTCCATGGCTGGGTCTTTGATGATTTCAGCTAACCATTAAAGCCCATCCCCCTGGCCAAGGAATTTGGTTCAGGAGTAGTCATGTGACCCAAGCCAGTCCAACAAGAGTGAAGTTCATGTCTTTTTCTGCAGAGTTGAAACAAAGAGGCTCTCTAGGTCCTACTGGACTTTAATGAGGAAACATGTAACCCAGGAACTGTTGGCAGCTCTCTTGGGTTCGTGAGAGAAGAAACAACTCTATAGAATGCAGGGGAGAGAGACAGAAAGAAACCAGGTCCTCCGGGATATTACTGAGACCCCAGAAAGCCTGCCTTTTCAGCTGCAGGAATCAATAACTTACTTCATTGTTCAATCAGCTTTGAGTCAAGTTTGCAGTTACCAGCAGTGGGGGAAGTATTCTAATCAATATCCATTCCTTCACACATTTTTCTGGCATATAACCCCCTCCTCACCATCCCCACAGTTAGGGTTTTATGGAAAAACAGGGCTTGTAAAATCTTCTCATGTCAAGAAATATAGACCTACATAATAATGACGTCTAACATCCTTCTTGCCATTTACATCTCTACTTACATGTCATCTCAGTCAGGCTTTTCCTGACCTACTTAATCTAAAGTAGCCCCCTTCCCCATCACTCTCGATCACACTCCTTTTAAATTTTTTTTTAAAGATTTCATGTATTTATTTGAGAGAGAGTGAGAGAGAGGGAGGGGCAGAGGGAGAGGCAGAGTATCGGGCTCCATCCCAGGACCCTGAAATCATGACCTGAGCCGAAGGCAGACACTTAACCGACTGAGCCACCCAGGTGCCCTTTACCCCAGAATTCTTACAAAGTAGGTGCTCAGTAAATGCTTTTTAATGAATGACTGGATGTCTGAATATTTCATGTATATACCATCATTGATTTATACCAAGTTCCTACTGTTGGATATCTAGGTTGTTTCCAAGTCTTCACACATAAAAACGGCTCTGTGACATCTTCATACATTTTAAACTTATTATTTCCTTTGTACAAATTCTTGAAGCGGAACTGTGGATCCAAGCCAAAAGGGTTTTGATGTACACTGCTATGCTGTCTTACAGACAGTCTGTACCAGGTTATACTCCCACTACAAAATGTAAAACTCTAAGGCTCCACATTTTGCCCCACAGAAGACAACCAGTATCTCTCTGTTGTCTTATTTTCATGTCATTATTAGTGGAGCTAAACATTTTTTCATATATTCATTAGTTAGCTGCATTGCCTTTTAAAGAAATTTTATTCTTTGCCCATTTTTCTATTGGGCTTTCAGCTTTCCTTATTGATATGAAAGAATGTTTTTAGAAGAACAGATTGAAGGTGTTAACCTACACTCTTGTATGATAGTAATACCCAGACATCTAGATCTGAGCCTTCAAACATTCAGAGAAGTTAGAAAGTTTAGCTGCAATTTCTGGTTCTTTCCTTGTTGGTGGGTTTCTCAGAGAGGGAAATAATGGGATCCCAAGGCAGTAGAGGCCAAGTGGCTGCACTTGATTCTCAAAGACGTGGTAGGCATGGCTCCAGTAATGGGCAGCAGAGGGGATCAGTAATCATCAGTCTGACCTGCAGAGGTTTTTGGCATGGGCTAGCTGATCATAGTGTCCTCAGAACTTATATAGATGGCTAGCCTTCAAAAATCTGATTTGATTTGTATAAGCCAAAAGCTTTCATTTTGGTATAGAAACGTGAATAATCCTAATGGAAAGGCACAGTCTCTCAGTTTCCAGTTGTGAGCAGTTCACACACCCAACACCCCTTGGGTGAGGGGGAGGCTGGGCCCATTGAGGAAAGAACTTGCTACACCACTAGATATTTAAACCTCCCAACCTTCCGCCAAGGGACCTGAGGCTATTTATCAGATGACCATGGATTGGAAAAAGAAGAAATAATCAGACTTTTATAGGATTACTGATCATTTATTTAAACTGAATTACTGATTTGAATTGATTCTACATTCTTGTGACCCAAAATACCACTGTTGCGCACCAGTTAGAGGACTTATGGAGGTCAGATAATCAACGGGCTTCAGGTCCATCTCATGGTGGCCCTGGTAGGTCCCTGAACTCACCTGTAGTTACCTCCCCGTTGCAAGAATGCACAATTGGATTCAATCCACACAGTAACTGGCAGAATCCCCAAAGGACTGTAGCTGTATCTATCGATCCATCCATACATCCATTCATCCTACTACCAATACCGATACTATTACTACTATAATTAATAATCAGAAAATATCAAACAAGGCACTATGATAGCAATAATAATAATAGCTACCCCCTATTGAGTACTATGTATCAAAGAGTGGTCTAAGCCCTTTATATGGATTTACTCACTTGTTTCTCATGACACATAGGTCCCTAGGAACCTACCTCATTTTGTTCATTTTTTTCTCTTTCTTTCTTCCTTTCTCTCTTTTTTTCTTTCTTTCTGTCTTTTTAGAAAGAGAGAGAGTGAGTGTGAGCATGAGGAGGGAGGGGCAAAGGGAGAAGGATAGAGAAAATCTCAAGCAGGCTCCACACCATGATCTCACGACCCTGAGTTCAATGCTCAACCGACGGAGCCACCTAGGCCCCCCCCCTTTTTTTGAAGTAGCCTCCACTCCCAGCATGGAGCCCGATAACAGGGCTCAAACTCACAACCCTGAGACCAAGACCTGAGAGCTGAGATCAAAAGTCAGAAGCCTGACCAACTGAGCCACCCACGGGCCCCTGTTCATTTTTGAGGCCCTAGAGACCACGCACTCAACTAAGTGCATATTACAGGAACGACCTGTGACTGGTTTGTCTGGCTGTTGATGACAGTCTTAAACAGACCTTCCCCATAGGCAAGGACTTTGGGCTGTTCTTTGAATTTCTCTCCTCTTCTCCAGGGCTGACACATGGCCTGCTGACCCTCTGCCTATTTTTTTTTTTAAAGATTTTTTAAATTTATTTATCTGACAGAGATAGAGAGACAGCCAGCGAGAGAGGGAACACAAGCAGGGGGAGTGGGAGAGGGAAGCAGGCTCATAGCCGGAGGAGCCTGATGTGGGGCTCGATCCCGTAACGCCGGGACCACGCCCTGAGCCGAAGGCAGACGCTTAACCGCTGTGCTACCCAGGCGCCCCGACCCTCTGCCTATTAAATCCATGTTCAGCACCTGCCTGAGGTCCAGGTATGTGGAGAAGGCTGTTTGGACACAGTTCAGGCCACTCGGCAGTGTTCCAGTTCTTAGACGTGGCTGTTTGCCCTCCAGCCTCATCAGCAGTAGCTGTGGGTGAGGGATGACCCACCAGCAAGGGAGACACACCCAGCGCTGTCACTTGTGTCACTATGGGGCTGCAGTGACCTGCAGCTTTGTCTCCCACTCACCTCAAAATATCTGGCACCCAAACATGCAAAGAAGGAAGCTCTATTTGCCCTCGAAGGCATTTTAACCATTACTTGTTTTGGGTTTTAATATCTTACCATCACTCTCAAAAAGGATCTGGATACTTCTGGAATGTGAATCAGAGGAGTTCAAAGGATAGCGATAATCAAAATAATGGTTTTTGAGCCTCCAAAATATTATGCTACGTGAAAGAAGCTAGACACAAAAGGCCACACATTGTAGGATTCCATTTATATGAAACATCCAGAATAGGCAACTCTGTAGAGAAAGCAGAGGAGGGGTGGCCAGCGGCTAGGGGAGGGGTGCATGGAAAGTAACTGCTTAATGGAAACAAGGTTTCTGTGAGGGGTAATGAAAATGTCGTGGAACTAGATAGAGATGATGTGTGCCCAACACTGCAAATGTACCAAGTGCCGCTGAATTGCACACTTTAATTTTTTTTAAAGATTTTATTTATTTATTTGACAGAGAGAGACAGCCAGTGAGAGAGGGAACACAAGCAGGGGGAGTGGGACAGGAAGAAGCAGGCTCCCAGCAGAGGAGCCTGATGCCGGGCTCGATCCCACAGCCGGGATCACGCCTGAGCCAAAGGCAGACGCTTAAAGATTGAGCCACCCAGGAGCCCCTGAATTGTACACTTTAAAATGGTTAATGGCATGGGTGAGGGGGCGGCCAGGGTAGTTCAGTCGGTTAAGGGTCTGCCTTCGGCTCAGGTCATGATCCAGGAGCCCTGCCATCGAGCCCCCGCTTCTCCCCACCCCCCGCTTGTGCTCTTGTCTTGTTCTCTCAAATAAATAAATGAAATCTTTAACAAAAAAAAAGGGAAAGAAGCCAACATATATTGGTGGTAGGTTTGGCTCATATTTGGGAAGTACCTTACGTCGGGCCAGTTACAACAATTCTTCGGTTCCCATATCAGGCATTGTGAGCAGAACTACCACTATCCCATTTTTGTAGAGGAGACTGAGCCTCAGGCAACTTAGCCTGGGTTACAGGACCAGTGAGTAACTGTAGACAGATCTCTGAACTGAGGACCTGAGGACAGGGGTGACTGGCTCTACCCTAGGTTCTCGGGGTCCCTCTCCTAGGACCCTTTTCTTCTCTGAGCACAATCATCTGTACAGCACACAACAAAGTGACGGTTAGGGAGAAGGCACGGCCTCTCCTTCCCATCCCATAGAATGAGCACTACTATCCTTCCTTGCGACCCCTTCAGCCCAGTTAGTCCAAAAGCAGAAGATTGTAGAATAGACAAGCTTCCTCTCCTCTGCGTCACATGCATATCTGTGGATGGACAGTATTGACTAATTTATGAAATGTTAATTAATTTAAGCCTAAAGAAGAATACAGTTACAGGGACAAATCCAGCAGCTGGGCCTAAAGCTATGATCTAATCCCTGTAATGTACTAGACAATGTTCTATTTCTTTAGAGAATTTTTCAGAATGCATTTCCCCAGGCCGGGTCCACACATACGAACTCTGCAGTCACCTTACAAACAAAGGTAGCCAGCCATCCCTCCGAAAGCCCATTTGGTCCCTGTTCAGCAGAACTTCGAGATCTAAGTGACACAAATATATCTGCCACCCTTCCCCAGATCTTTTTCTTGTTCCAACCCATTGCAACAGTAGTAGCCGCAGAGAACAGGACTTGAAGAGGTATACTCATTAGTTCCCTTAAGAGCCACGTGAAACTTCTGGCCTGGCTTGTCAAGTAAGTGGCAAACCGTCCCAAGGGAGCTGCAGAGTTCCTTCTTTGTGTTCGGAACATTGGCTTCCCTTGCAGCTGCATGGATACTGCACACCGATTGGGGACGGGAGGGGAGAGGGGATGTAAGGAAGAGGTGAGCTAGGTTTGCAAACTCAGTGCACTCGGCCCTCACGAAGGCCAGATGAGTAAGGGAGGCAGGAGTCATGCACAGATGTTAGCCCAGAACTGTCAAATCTACCATTTTGTAAAGAAATGCCCCAAATCTGGACTTGTGGGTAAAATCTGCTGATGTTTAAATTTAAGAAAATTTCATTGCCCTGTGTGGGCCAAACAAGTTTGTGAACTAGGTTAGTTCTGTGGATTCTGGCAATTTGCAGGCCCGGCTCTAAAGTTCTTTTTTTTTTTTTTTTAATTGTAAATTTAAGGGTCCCTGGGTGGCTCAGTTAAGCGTCCAACTCTTGGTTTCGGCTCAGGTCATGATGTTGAGGTTGCGGGACCAAGTCCCACATGGGGCTCTGCACTCAGCATGGAGTCAGCTTCAGATCCTCTCTCCCTCTCCCTCTGGCTCATTCCCTCTTTCTCTCAAATAAATGAATAAATAAACCTTTTTAAAAAATTGTAAATTGAAAACCATACAACGTGATCCACAAACTATTTCAAGACATCCTATGAAAGGGGCCTCTAGATGGAGAAACAGGAAGACTGGACTGAGAAGCCAAAAACCTTGTTTTGAATGCAAACTGTATGTGTGATTTAATAGCTGAAGGATTCTGAGCAAGTTACATAATGAAGTTATGGATGACTTATAAAATTGGCAGAGCCACACCTGCCATTCTCACTATGTAGGCCTGCTGCAAAGAACAAATCTGACTATTCATTCAGGAAATTCCTGCACCAATAATTTACACTGTAAACTTCTGAAAGTCAGAGAATGGCTCATATTCAGAATATAGTGCTTTTGCTTATCTGCACACAGACGCACTCAATAAATATTTTTAATTGACTTAGTTTGCCAAAATTCCTGCTATAATCCAAATTTCAGGAATTAATCTTTTTAATGATCTACAGAATAATTGGTGTGACTCTTAAGCATAATTCACATAGTGACTAATTAGTGCTAAAACTATTTACCAAAGTTCCCAGACTTCGTGAAATTACATGTTATTGTGTAAATTTTTGTCTAGTAGAGGTGCAAATAATTTCTGTCTAGTGAAAAAGATATCTATAAAAGTAATCATTTACTATTCTATAGGATATGAACCAGTTTTGTATGTAACTCAGAATTCTTATTGTAATATTCCTTAATTAATTGCTTATATGTACCTAGCTCCTTAAATGCTCTTTAAACTAGTATGAACACTGTACTTGTTCCTTCATTAAGTAACGTACTGAATAAAATCTTTGACACGTGCTCATTTTATATTTGCATGAGAATCATAATTTCATCCTTTTGAAAATTATACCTTGAGTTTGTCTTTTCCTAGCCAAACTAAATTCTTAGCAGTTTTTCTTGACTTGTTTTACTAATGTTCTCCAGTTTATATCAGTGGGATCAGACCTGAAGTTTAAACTGGGCCCAATGTCAGCAAATCATTAGGGCACTGATATGCTTTTGTGGAAGACAGACATTACATTTTAATTTATTCCTCCCTCATTTATTCATTCCATTTTTCCAACAAACATTTCTGGAATATATGCAGGGCACTGAAGAGGATACAAAGATAAGTAAGTCCCACACATACTCCGCTTCAAGTAGTTTAGATAGAGGTGAGTGGGAAACATGTGTACTTTGATAACTAGAATATAAGAGAATACAGATAAAGGACTATGGGAGATTATTGAAGGAATTGGTGTTAAATTCGATTGCGGGTATCAGAGAAGGCCTGACAGAAAATGGGACATATTAGCTGGACCTAGAAGGATGAGTAGGATTTTGAATGATGGTGAAGAAAAGGAACGGGTATTCTCAGCTGAAGTAACAGCAGAGAAGTCAAGAAATGTAGTGGTCAAATGACATCAACTCTTTTATGGTTCCCCGACCCAATCCCAATGTGTGTGGGGTGGGGACTGGGGGAAGTTCCCCACACACAACACTAAGCCATTCTCAACCACCACTTGGGTGTCGCAGAATTCAACTCAGTTCTGACACTGTCCACCCAGAGGTAGCACCAGATTCCACAGGCGAAGGACTCAGTCACTCCACTCACTTCAGATGCCAATCACAAGCCCCAGGCTGTTACTTGTGCTTCTGGTCCACTGGCTACAGATTGGCGGTTCCAGCCATCCCCTCTTCAGGTTCCTTTAGTGTGCTAGAACAGCTTATAGAACTCAGGGAAACACTTAACTTATGTTACCAGTTTATTAAAGTATATGATAAAGAATACAAATCAACAACCAGATACATAGGGCAAGGGAGGGGGTAATTTTATGGATCTTTCATGCCCTCTCCTGGGTGCCACTCTCCTTGCATCTGCACGTGTTCACCAATCAGGAAGCTCTCTGAACCCAGCCCTCTTGGGTTTTTATGGAGGTTCCAGTGCATAGTCATGATCGACTAAGTCATTGCTCATGGGCTGGTTCCACTTCGGTGGGCGGGGGGGGGGGGGGATGGGCACTGGAAGGTTTCAGCACTCTAATCACGTGGTTGGTTCTCCTGGCAACCAGCCCTCATCCATAGGTGGGGACCAAAAGTCACCTTGTTAATATAACAAAAGATGCCTTTATCACTCTTAACACTTAGGAAGTTCCAAGGGTTTGGGGAGCTTGCACCAGGAACTGTGGACAAAGACCAACATGAGAAATATATTTTGGTTATCTGAATGACCAACCATATATTTCTTACAATTCACTGTATCACAGTTGGGAACAAGTCCTCCTATGAAATTGGAACATACATGGGCTTTGCAGAAGAAAGTTACCTGAAAAGAATTTGGGGGTCTACTATTGCATAAAAAACCACCTCAAAACTCTGGTTTAAAACAACACTTGTTTATTATTTCTTATACATCTGCCGATATATGCTGGACTCAGCTAGAATGTTCCTGCTCCACATCTCTCTCACCCTGCTCAGAGAACAGCTGTTAGCCTGAGGAGTTTCCTCTCATAGGACAGCAGAGGTGCAAGAGAAAAAAACACATGGTCAATCCAAAGCCAAGGGGTGGGGAAATACATTCCAACCCTTTAGTGGAAGAACTGTAAAGGCATTTGGCAAAGGACATAGATAAAGAGAGGGCATGAAGAATTAGAACCAATGATGCAGTCTACCACAGGGACAGACAGTAGAAAACCTTGAATGCTTTGATAAAAGAACTGAACTTTATTACTAAGAGACTAGGTCTGTCTTGCTATCACCACAAAAAAGAAACAATAATTATATAACATGACAGAGATGTTAGCTAACACTAAGGTGGTAATCCTAATGCAATATATAAATGTATCAAATCAATACATCGCATACCTTAAACTTACGCAATATTATATATCAATTATATCTCAATAAAAAATAAAAGAATTAAACTTTGTCGCAGGCAAGGGGAAGTCATCCCTTTTTTTAAGCAGCAGGAGACATTCTTGGATCTATTTTAGAAAGATGATTCTGTTTAGCTGGAGAGAGGATCAGAAAGTTTACAACCATCTGAACTAGGGTAGTGGCTGTGGGAAAAGGGACAGCGGGACAAATTAAAAATAGTTCTTAAGTGGAATAAAGTAGGTCATCATTGGAGGAAGAGTAAGAAAATCAAAGACACCACTCATGTTTCTAAATTGGTAGGGTGAAACCACTGATAGTGATAATACTAGCTATTTTTATTGAGCATTTATTTTGTGCTAACTACTACTGCAAACATTTTATGCACACCACCCTATTTAAGTGCCACACACACAAATATGACACAGTGTTGTCATTTTCTGTCCTTATTTTATACATGAAAAGAACGAGGCTTAAACAGTTGAGTAACTTGCCCAATTCTATGCTAATAACTGACAAAACTGGGGGTTGATGTAAAACCGCTTTGATTCCAGAACCTGAGCTTATAACTTCTAAGGGCTGTCTCGGCAGGAGATCTCTATCTACCTCTGCCCACTGCAGATTTTGGAGATATTGGGTCTGAGTCAATTCCTTAAAATAAAAAAATATACATACACACACACCCTGTTGGTTCTGTTTCTCTAAAGAACCCTGGCTGATACAGGTATGCAGGCTTTGCCCTCCCCATTCTGCCTAAGGACAATGCTCCAGTTCTACTGCCTCTCTCAGCCCATCCTAAAACACTACAGAAAACATCTCTCACCTTGGAGGCCTCAGTAGATTCACAGCGCATTCATCATCCTGACACATGCTGCGGGGTTTTCTGGGCCCTGGCGCCTCGCTCCCTGGGCGCTCCAGTTTCTCAGCAGCAAGTTCCTGCACGCGTTCCTTCGCTGGAGGGAGAGGGGTGAGGACGTGCAGTGCACTCATGCACGCATGTGCGCACACACGCACGGACGCATGCGTACACGTACACGTACGCGTGCACGCGCACGGAGCAGCCCTCAAAAATCCGAGGCCAGTTGTTGAACAGGTGGCGTGGTTCTCCCGCCGCCTGAGTGGGAAAACTGTGAGGCACGGGTCTGACACCGTTCGACGGCGTTTCTTGGTGGGATTAAGCTGCAGCCTCCATTGCGGAGTTACCTTGTACTTCCCGTGCAGTTTATATTCAAGGCCTGGTGCTGGCGCTGCTACCCGAATTCAGACCTCCCCCGAGTCCCCCCCCCACTCCATTTCTGCTGTCCCCGAAGACAAATCGTGGTTGACAGAACCAGGAAGCTCGGGGACGGATGGGGAGTTAGGAAGCACTATTCTGACTGGCAGAGACTGAGCACGCTGCTTTTGAGGCAGGGCCACCGCGTGGAGGACGCCGGCTCGGGTCAGGCGTGGAGGCCGGAGGCCGCGCACCTGCTGAGGGTGCTGTGGTTCGGGTAAGTGCCATGTTTTATTCTACAAGTTCCTGTGAGGTTTGCATTGTGTTGTATGATCTGCCCTATGTTTTAAGCACCCCCTCTCCCCAGTCTTTGAGTAAAATGGATTTTCCAGAAAGGTGGGTGTATTTTTCTTGGGGCTTTATGCCTTTTATATTGCTATTTGGGAGGCATTGGCCCTAGATACTCCAGAATTGATATCTTGACTAGACCAGGCTCCAGGGTGGTCGTTCTTCACTGCACTTTTCGGGTGCCTTCTCCAGAATTTTTACTAAAGGGCCCTTGGGATTGTGCTACTGGCTTACATGAAAGAACACCTCTGGCGGGGGTCTGGCTGGCCCAGTGGGTGGAGCGTATGACTCGATCTCGGGATTTTGAGTTCAAGCTCCACGTTGGGTGTAGAGATTTGCTAAAAAAATAAGATCTTTTAAAAAAAAAAACAGGCCTCCAAAATCATCTTTGCAAGCAAGTGGCCGTGGCTGCATGACACAGTGTAAAACCCCATGTAATAAAAAGACTAGGCATAGGGGGAGAATTCCAGAACAATTTCCCCAGCTCCTTATGGACATGTTGAATCAAATCAGGTAGCAGTCATCTTGTGCCCTTCACTGGCCTCTAGAAAGCAGAAAATCCCAGACAACGTGTTACAGTGAACACTACCCTCACTTGTGGCTTTGTCTTTCCTATTCTGATATTCTTCTCCCCTTTCCTCATTTGCCTATAATCCACATATATCATAGGCAGCCTTAAATCCTTCCCAGAACAGAGTATTAATGAAAAATGGGTGGAGCAGGCACTAGTCGTCCATGGGGCATATTGTGGGACTTTATGGGGAACAGAGGTCCTGCTGGTCTGCACCACTTAATGTACCACAAAGCAAGTGCTAGAGCCAGATGACAGCCCAGCTCCTGATGAAAAGCCTCCTTTCCCCCCCCAGGCTTTGCAGAAAGGCTCATTCAGGTAGTAAAGGACACAAGCAAACTAAATCATCATATAACCAGTGTATCTTTTTCCATCCACAAAAGGTGACTTTTATTTACCAAATACACAGATTTGAGTCAGTGTCTTTAGGACTGCTCAGAAATTCATGGTACTGCACTAAATGGTTTATAAAATTTAGCACCAAGACTAGAAGAGACACAATCAAGGACATATTTCTAATATTGTATTAAGTAAGCTGAATTTCTAACTCAAAGCTAAACACCTTTGTGGCAATTCATATTATAAAAGACTCCTAATGGAAACCAAGACTCTTCTCCTTTCCTAAATTCAGTGTAGTTTTGATTCATACAAACCTAAATTCCTGGGCTGTTTTGTTTAACTTCTAAACATATTTCAGCCTTTGAAGAGTGACTGTGGGAATATAAATTGATGCAACTTTTCTAGGAAGCAATTTGGCAGTAAACATTAAGAGCCTTAAAAATGTTTCTTGTGCTTTTGCTCAGTAATTCCACTTCTGAGAAACTACCTGCAGAAAAGGATTAAAATGCTGATCATTAATGTACGGAAATGGATTATACACAGAGGTACATTTCATGTAAAAGAGGCAAAAAACTGGAAACCATCCAAACTACCAAGGATAGCAGAATTGTCTAGTTATGAAGTCATAGGATATACTATTCTGCAGTTACTAGCAATGATGCATACCTGAGTTTTAACTATCTGTGAGAAAAGTTCATGATAGAATGTTAAATAGAAAAAGTAGAAAACAGGCACCTCAGTGTCTCAGTCGGTTAAGCGTCTGACTCTTGATTTTGGCTTAGGTCATGATCTCTGGGTCATGGGGATCAGCAGGGAATCGGCTTGTCCCTCTTCCCCACCACCCCCTGCTGTGCTCACCCTCTAATGAATGAATAAAATTCTTTAAAAAAAAAAAAGGAAGTAGAAAACAGAACTGCAAATACAGTATACCCCTAATTATAACACATACAGACATCCACAAATATGTACTCCAAGGAAATGCACTAAAATTATCTGAAGGATGAGATGATGGGTTTCATTTTCTTTTCCACACGGGTCTCCATTTTCATGTTCAGCAGCGAATGTGTTCTCATTTCATGATCGCTAATTGAAATAAAAGTTGCATTTAGAAATAGGAGCTAGTGGGGCGCCTGGGTGGCACAGCGGTCAGGCGTCTGCCTTCGGCTCAGGGCGTGATCCCAGCATTATGGGATCGAGCCCCACATCGGGCTCCTCTGCTATGAGCCTGCTTCTTCCTTCCAATCCCCCTGCTTGTGTTCCCTCTCTCGCTGGCTGTCTCTATCTCTGTCGAATAAATAAAAATAAAATCTTAAAAAAAAAGAAAAAAGAAATAGGAGCTAGTGTAGAAATCTACCACAAGGCAAATTATTGATTGTAATATCCTCCTTTTTATTAAATTACAAAACTGTTGTCATACACACACTTTTGGAAATATGGTATTTCCAAGTATCTGCTTTTGTGGAGCACATGGTTTTAAAACAAAAAATTTCTATACCAATTTCTTGGTCTTCAAGCCATTTAACACTGGTAGCTGAACTACCAAGTATAGCTACTATATATACAGTCAGATTTTATGGAAAATATTACAAAGACAAATGCCTTGAAAAGATGACACAGTGCAGAGAAAACCATAACTAATAAGCTGGTATAAAACTTTAGTCAAAAAGTTTTAGTCCATTATGGCTTTGCATAAAGCTTCAAAGGAAGAAAATTTAAGACACTTCTCATCAAAGGCACTTAGAATTGTAATAAAATATTTCTTTGAATTTAGTCTGAGCCTGACAGTATTTTAATTCCTTTTTCACATTCCGTCTCTCATTGAAACAGTCCTCGAAGGCAGATATTAATGAGGGAAAATAGTTATCACTTCTTAATATACATGTTAAAAATATGCAAACGGAATTAATACAGATTTTGGTCCACTGGAACAGGTAACAGTATCAGACTGCAGTGTTTTTTTAAAATTCTGAGCAAAAAGCCATAAACTCCCGAGACCCAGTTCCACAAACAGAGCCTTCAGTTCTTAGTTTGCATTGGTTTCCCCCTGGGCCCCCTTTCAGGAAATGGGAGTTCGGGTCCCACATCTCCACAGTGCACTTTCTAAGAACCATCCCGTGGCTCAGTGGGAGCGGTGCTCTGAGGTGGTCCAGCGGAGAGACAGAAGAGTCAAGTTGCAGCCATCTATAACTCCGTGTCCCGGTACCGGGAAGGCTGGCCGTAATAGCCGCGCTTTGAGTGTTCCGACAGCTGCTGGCGGTATTCTTCCTCTTCAGCATCACTGCCATAACTTCCTCTGGGATCCTGATAGAGTCTGGAAGGACCTTTCTGGGGCTCAGGTGGCCTGGAACTAACAAAGTGAGAGTGTTAAATGCATCCCACAGCTCATCCACGGCTTCTGACTGCCCTGTGGCAGTGTGGCCCTATGCACAGGACTGAGCAAACCTCTGAGGCACATGCCACACTTTGCTGACAGACCAGGGCCACTTTTGGCCCCGCTTCAGGTTCATCTTGGGGGAGTAACAGGTTAAGGCCAATACCCACTTGGGCAATGAGTGAGGAAGCCAGCCCTGCGCTCCCTGACCTAAGAATTCCCCCATTGGACCGAGGGTGTCTTTCCCACCCCTGTGTCTTTGGCTACAAGCTCACCCAGTGAGTGGCCACCTGGTTGGCTATACCACGGTTCAATTGTTAAAGAAGAAATTTGCCTCTAGTTTTCTATTGCTGTAAAACTAGACTCTAGCTTCCAGTCAGGTTGGCCATAGGAAAATGTGACTTTTTTTTTTTTCCTATTCTCGGAAGCAGGAAACAATCCAAGTATAAAAACCTCAACAGGAAGACACTGCCATAATTCCTAATGCTTATGTAGCATTTTAAATATAAAGCATCTTACCAACACCGGTCAATTGACTGTCACCTTCCCTTCAGACCACAGTTCAGCACACGTGGCCTGACTCTGCTATGGATGCAAAGGAATTAAGGAGCTTGACTAAGAGCCAGAATATATTAGTGACAAAACAATTAGTGTCTTAGCCCCAGGACTTCTGCTCATGTGCTATCCCAATACAATTTAACATATCTGTGCTTCAGTGTGTCAAAGGGGACTAATTTGATACGTCAGTGATTACGCTTTGTTGGTGAAATTTTGACTCTATAATCTTTACAAATAAATTTGACTGAATACGGGGCGCCTGAGTGGGGCAGCTGATTAAGCGTCTGACTCTTGGTTTCGGCTCAGGTTGTGACCTCAGGGTCCTGGGATCAAGCAGCACTCAGCCCTGTGGAAATGGGAGAGCCTCTTAAGCTCGGACTCCAGGGCATTGAATCCCTCCTGCCTTTATCACTGATGTGCTTTCAATCTCATGGAACGACTGTGTTGGAGGCTGCCTGCGCTGCATCTCAAGGCCTGAGCACATACAGGGAGAGAGGGCCCCTCATCCGCCTGCATCTATCTGGGTGGTTATAAGGGAGTTATAGAGAGAAACTCACAAGTTCTCAGACCACCCTTCCTGGGCCACTCATTAGCACTTCCAAAGACAACATACTGACTGTGCATTGGGAAAGGCCAAATATAACCAGCATGCAATTCTTTGAAAGCCCAGTGGTATTTACATTTAAAAAAAAATTATAGGGGCGCCTGGGTGGCTCAGTTAGTTAAGCATCTAACTCTTGACTTGGGTTCAGGTCATGATCTCCACAGTAAGATCCAGCCCTGAGTCCTCTCTGCACTCAGCAGGGAGTCTGCTTGAGATTCTCTCTCCCTTTCCCTCTGCCCCTCCTGCGTGTGCTCTAAAATAAACAAATCTTTTAAAAAATTTTTTTGACTGAAAAAAAGGTAAATAGTTGGCCAAGAAAAAAAAAGTCTTCTTGTTCACTGAAATGTAAGTGATAAGAAATTCTTTCTTAGGAGTGCAAGTCTTAGACCAGCCCCCGTTTTAAACCTAATACCGCTGAGCACCCTTACCTTGTGTGCTGGGAAGGGCCAGGGTCTGCCTTGTGTGTTTTGATTGGAACTGCATAGATATCAGGATGCTTCTGAGCAATTTCAATCTGTGGCAATTAAGAGGGGAAAAAAAAGAACAAAAGGGAAAGAATGAATGGTTGCTGGTCCCATTTTCCAATCCCATTTTAAGTAGAGGAGGAAAAATAGACTCAACTCTCTAGTTTTTATGGTTGTATGTGAGTGCCTGGTACTACATGTCAAATAAGAAAAATGTTTAAAAGCAATGAAATTCTGCCGCATGCTACAAGGACAAATACTGTATGATTCCATTTAAATGGGGTTCCTAAGTAGTCAAATTCATGAATACAGAAAGTAGTACGGTATTTACCAGGGATAGGGGGAGGGGATGATAGGGAGTTTCAGAGAGGAGGGATGAAAAAGTTCTGGAGATGGATGGTGGTGATGAGTGCAGAACATTATAAATGTACTTAATGCCACTGTGAACACTTAAAAAATAGTTACAATGGCAAAAAATGGTTAAAATGGTAAATGTTATGTATATTTTACTGCCAAAACAAACAAACAAAAAAAAAGAAAAATGCTCAGAAGCACTGCTGCTGTTGTGACAACCTTAAATGAAGAAAACTCCCATTTTCACTGAGCAGAATATGTTCCATGAGTCTTCACTTACATTCTTCTTTGACTTTTGAAAGGTTAGATGTGCATATGGTACAGAAATTCAAACAGTATCAAGAAGTACAATCTATGAGCCTTTCATTTTAGCATCCAAGGTTTGCTTAGTTTCTACGGCAAATCTGAGAGCAAATTCAAATTCAGTTACCAAACAAATACAACAGATGTTTAATGAAAAATAACTTCAGAGAGGCGCTGATTCTCTTGTCATACCTCTCCATTCCAGAACCTGATATGAAGTTCTGAGATATGAAAAGCAGAATCTTTTTCACCTATACTGTTGGGCTTTCTTGATTAGAAGAAAAAGGGATACAGTGATAGCTGGCAATCTGGAAATGACATACACATAGCATGTGCCTGTGGTATCAGGCATGTGAACATCCTTTTCATGTCTGTGCCAGTGAAAAAAGGACTGCAAATCATTATATGAAATGGAATTTAACATTTTTACTGTTGACATGCTAAGGTAATCTAGTGGTTTAAAAATTATTACCCTTGCATTCTGTGCTTCTTGGAGCTCTTGCATTCTCTGTAATCTTGCCTTGTGATCCATCTTTTCAAATATTTTCACTTTGCCCAGGACAGACTTGGGATTGCCTTCTTGCTCCTCACTGCCCTCTCCCACCTCCTCACTCTCTGGGGGAGGGACAGGAGTGGAGGGCTTCAGTATAGACCTTCCAAAGGTAGGTTTTGCTGCAACAGGAGGAGGATAACCTTTGGTAGATGCCCCAGAAACTTCATTACCAGCAACAGCTGAGGGGTTTGACTTATATTCATGGGATCTGGAGAAGTCAAAGGATTCTTCTCTGTTCTGGGTTTTGGCCTGCAGAGAACAATGAACATATTTTTACCTTGGGCTTTCAGTTTATTTTCAAATCTGTATTAGTGATTTAATACACTCCCATTTCCTGATCAGTTTCCAGAGGTGGTCAACAAATACCATTCTGACAAGGAATCAAATACTGCAGGACAAACAGCCACTGGTTGGACATCCTGACCCTTACCTTGCTTCCTATAAAAAAGTATTAAGAGCTCTAGGAAACCAAGAGGGTGTTGGGGAAGGGCTGGGAGGCCTCCAAGTGTAGAGGCAGATCAGACCTACTTTTGTACTAGAGGAGATTAAGATTAGTATCTTGAAGAAGACCTCAGAACGAGCAGGGGGGTTCAGGATCGAAGAGTGGGATCCTGAGTTCACATACCAAGTGTGCATGCCCTAGCCCAGAGGGAAGGCCTCTGTCCAGCCATGAATGAGACTGGAGCGGGAAGGGCAGCATATAACACTAACGGCCACTTTTCCTTCATACTTCAATCCTAGGCCTGCTTGTACCTTTTCAGTGATATATTTTATCAGGTCACTATTTCTGAGGGCTCACATAATCTGTGATTACTTTCTTCCTATCTAAAGTATTGAGTTAAATGGAGAAATTTTATTGGGTTATTAGAGAAACCCTGTATTTATAGAGTTGATTCAGAAAGGGGGTAAAAAAAAAAAAATCGGGGGCGCCTGGGTGGCACAGCGGTTAAGCGTCTGCCTTCAGCTCAGGGCGTGATCCCAGCGTTATGGGATCGAGCCCCACATCAGGCTCTTCTGCTATGAGCCTGCTTCTTCCTCTCCCACTCCCCCTGCTTGTGTTCCCTCTCTCACTCGCTGTCTCTATCTCTGTAGAATAAATAAATAAAATCTTAAAAAAAAAAAAACTAGTCTGTGCTGTTAGAAGTCAGGAGATGGGACATCCCCTTGGNTGATTCTGTTCTGAGTAATGATTTAAATTTAAAAATAAATTAAGCTGTCCTCATAATGAGAGGCATCATAAACAGTGATGATGATTGTTTTCTTTAGTAAACCATCAGTAGGAATTTTCTGGTATCAGACTGTGGGCAGAAAACGCTAACTGAAAAAGAAAAACAGATTCCTGAGATAGGTGCTTCCGGACATGCAGTATTTGTCAAATTTTTATTCTTACTACAAAAAAATTTTTTATAATAAATAAAATAATGAATGAAGAAGTGAATATGTAAATAAATAAATAAAATACCAACAGTTCTAAAATTGTATGCTCTCTGAAACTGCCTTTCCTTCTTTTCACTCTTCCCTAATTTTGGGGTTCACCCAACAAACCAAAAGACACGTTTTAATAGTAAAAGAGTGAGCCAAAAACATAATTCAACACCATCTCATTGTGTGTGCTCTTCCTGGCTATGCAGGAAGCTGTCCAGGTGTCTGCTTACTCTTCCTCCCCATCGTGGGCTTCCCAGCCACATACCTTAGGCGGCTCTGGCTTGAATGCTGGGGGTGGGCTACTGTCCCTAAGGTGATCTCTGCTAGCAGCCCTCCTCATCTGAGCTCGTGGCTCTGGGCTGGGTTTTCTTATGCTCTACAAGACATAAAGGTTCATTCACAACAAGAAGATCCCAGCAAAAAGAAGAGAACATTCATCTGCTTTGCTGGAGTTCTGCCAAGCTGCAAGACGTACAGAAGTTGAAGTTCATAACTTGCATAAATTGAGATACTGACCCAGTGCTTCTTTACTGAAGGCAGATACCAGCATATTCCCAGTAGCAAATGCTGAAGATTTTTTTTTAACTAGCATCCATTGTAGTAGTCTCCTCCTTTAAAATAATCCCCCCCAAGTCCTCCTAAAGTCTAAAATCTCTTTTATCACTTATAGCTGTCAATATTTTTAAGCATTAGCTCATCTACACCTTTAGACATCAGGGAGTTAATTTATCCTTTATAACTTGTCCACTGGTATATACTAATTTTTTGGCCTTGGTGGGTTTTATCCCCGCTTCAACTTATTTTTTTAGTACTTTTGTTTCTTAAAGAATAAAACCGTTCACCAAAGTGAACTGACTTGGTAAAGAGTAGTCCACAAGAATAACTATTCAAATGTATGGATAACCTCATCTATGTTATCCCAATGTTCTGTGAGGTGCAACTAATAACTGGTCCTAACTTAGTGCTGTTGACACGATCTCTAGGATCACAAAAGCTGTCTATTCACCGGTGGATGCACAGTACACATGATCAGATGTACATCTGATCATAACCTCAATTAAAAAATTGAAGTACAAGAGAGAAGGAAACTGATGGGGAAATACTCAGGAGTTTTGGCAAGATTAGAAAGGTTAAAGGTAGGATGGATAAGAAAAAGCAAGGACACCTAAAAGTACAAAGAGACCTAATCAAAGGTTACAAGTAAATACAACAAAACTGTATTTAAAAATAATGTTCCACTTATAATTTGGATAGCTGGCACATAAAGCTGTTTAGTGTAACCATCATGCTCGAGAACATCGGTGTGATGAGTGCTGATCACTCAACCTCTCTCAGCACTGAGTTCCTGTCTGGCTTTCCCATGGACCACAAATGCTATCGTACAGGCACTGACTTTGAATCAGAAACCCCCTAGAAGCCATCTGTTCCAACTCTTAGGAATACCTTCCACGGCACACTGAATAAACAGTTGTCCAGAAGAACTGAAGTGAAACAGCGGACCCTCCTTTTCCTGCTCATGGCCTCACAGCCTGTGGCCTGCCTCGCCTCACCTCCTCATGCTGCACCGGCTCCGAGGAGCGGGTGATGGAAGACACCAGTGGCTCCTCAGCTGGCTCATCCAGCTCATTGTCAGTGTAGGCGCCTCCTTCGCCGTCGGTGTCTTCAAAGTCACTGATGAGGCGGCTGTCGCAACTCAGATAGTCTGCGCCCATGGCAGTTAAGTAGGACATGCGGTCTTCAGGGTCATCATCCATCCCTTCCATCTAGAGGAATTTGTGTCGGAGGGTCAGTGGGGTCAACATGGCTCCTGGGAGTGGGGACTCAAGAAAATTCCCAAGGGCACAGCCAAGTGACTGAAACTTTGACATGTTCTAGAAAGGGAAGTCATCTTTATCTTCCTTAAATCACTTGGCCTGAGATTACTAAGTTAATTTTTTGTGCAGGGATTCAAATTAGGAGCCCTCCACCCTATCTATCCTTACTGCCGTGCTGTATCCCACTACTGAGCCATGCTTCCTCAGACTGCTGTGCTTCTCTTCAAGAATTTGGGCTCTTTTCCAGCTTTTTCTAATACTTGTCTCCTGTAATAAATGTACACTGCCTGGTGCTGCACACCTCTCCATTCCTCCACAAAGTTCTCAAATCTTTGAGGAAAGAAGCTATGTCCTGTTCGACCTGTTCTCACAAAGGAGGCTAGCACAGAACCTCAGCAGGCTGTAAGCACTCAGAAGATGCTAGACACCTTGACTAAGCATGCAGTTTCCAAAGGGCAAGACTAGGACTCAACAATCTAATTGGTAATTGAGTCACTTTCGCAACAAAATCCTCTGACATCTCACAAACTAGTTCAATTCAGGTGGACTTCAGAATACTAGCACCAAAGCCTAGAACCACAGGAAATTGTACAGTCTCTCTGCTTCCTCCCGTCAATAGAACTGTGGGTAAACTACCTGCACGGATGAGAAGCTAGCCAATTTTAGAAGCCTACACAAGCTTCTGAGCACCTTCTTACCAACCCACTTGAATTCCGAATTCCTAGGACATATTCTCTTCCAATCTTCTAAGCAAATGATTCCAACTCTGCTAGCTTTTCCTTTTCTTAATCTTTATTCTCCATGACCCTCATCCTCACCTCTCTCTTTCATGCTGATTTTCCTGTATCCTTAGTAAGCTGTGGAGCTCAGCACAAGTTCTTGTAAGCTCTGATTAGTGTGCTTGGAATACAACACTAGTTACTACGTTAAAAGTAAAAGGGAAGTGAATGTAGGGTCACATACATCACATTCTACTTTTCTTTGAAAGGTCCCTTCATTTTATTACTTTTTCAGAGAATTTATAAAATTTCAAACATGATTAGCACACATGCTGGAATCACTTCAAATGGGCATGGTTTTCTACATTCACTACCCTCCTGAGAAAAGATTCAGAACATGGACTCTCACCTCATAGCAGAGTATCTATGCCACATACCTTTCCTTCAGAGACCCAAACTGCTTCTCCTTGCTGATGCTGAATTGTGTCCTTCAAGCTGCCAAACCAACTATCATTGGCTGAATTTAGGTTGATAGTAGCTATAGAAATGTAAACAAAAGGTTTGCATCAACTCCCAGAACAATGTTTATTAAAAATGTGACTTCACATAATTTTACTCATTTCTGTCATATTTGAATTAAAACTTTGGCAAATGCAAGAGAAAGTATGCACATACTTGAACAATAAATCCCTTCAGCTGAATGTAATTAAAACCATTACTGGTCTAGCTGTTGGGAGTTTACATTACAGATGAATGTTATAAAGCTAAAAACGAATTAATTTCTTTTCAGAGTGTCTGTTTTTCAGAAAAGCTACCTTTAAGAGATATGTTTTTAACAACTGTTTTTAGGAGCAAAGAAAACACATCTAAAACAAATACTATAAAGATTGTTTTATGCGCATGTATGTTATAAGTAAGAAAAACATACGCAAATTTACTGTTGGGTATCTCCAAAAAAATACTAAAGGTAACATTTAAGTGTAAATAATTTTGATAGGCTTAAACATTTTAGAATATATACAGATTAACCAAACTCTACAGGTGTGTATTCAAAGAATATATATTTTCTATTCAGAAAGAAATATAACTTACCTAACAGTACTACGGATCAACCAAGCACTTTTCCAAATAACCTTACACGGACGAGCTCCTTTCTTGTTTATCCAGACCTTACAAAGTAGGTATCGCTACTGTCCCCATTTTACAGAAGAGGAATTGAGACACAGTAGTGAGAACAGCCCAAGGCTTTACACCAAACAAGTGAAGAAACCTAGATGCAAACTCTGAAGTTTGCTTTTAGAACCTATGGCCTTAGCCACCACACAGCAGAGCCCATCTAAAAACAAATACAAAATACCAAGTAAAACATATGCAGCCGTTCTCCAGCAATATTAATTTATGGACCTAACAGGGATAAACTGATCAAGCAAATTGCTCCAGAATAATAAATTAAGTTGGGCCTAAAATGATCAGACTGCAGGTAAATTAGGATTTTTTTTTAAAACTGTGCCATTGTCTTTTATTAAAGGATATGGCATTATGTGTAGCACCCAAGAGAAAACGGGCCTGTTGGTAAAAGTCAGGCCCCCGGTCCACCTGTCCTGAAGTCTTTGTAATGCTATATATATAGCCAAAAAAGAACCATTAAACAATTTGTAAGCAACTACATTTCAAGTTTCCTTCCTAGTAACCTGTACCATTCTTTCATTTAAAATGTTCTGACCCTGGCCTTGGAAAATCCTGAAGGAGCTTAAAATTTCCTTGGTTACCAGTTATTTATAGCATTAGAATAAACTGATATATTGGATAATTCAAGGAAGATTAACCTTGATTCCTTGGACTTTTGTATCCTTATGGATTTTTGTATCCTTAATCATGGTACTTTGCAAAGATTATTGTGTTCCTGGGTAAAATATGCCACAGTATTTAAATATGGAAGTGAGATTTTACACCCCAGAAACAAAATGAGTGGTTTGCAGTAAATGTATACATTAAGCTGCTTTTTGAGCTTTATGTTGGAGTTATTTGAGATGAATATAATCTGTATTTATCATGAGGAAAACCTAAAGTTAAAAGGGCCATCTATGAAATGCAGAAAATATGTTCATGCCTCCTTATAGAATGAAAAAGTCGTAAGACCTCCTACTGAATTCACATTGAATCAAGTATATGGGGGAAAAAAAAAAAACCAAACCACCAAACCCTCATAGTAGCTAATTTCTTAAGCCCCCTATAAAGGTAACACAGACTATGTTGGTACCATCTAACTCATGCACTTGACCTCCTTTTAAGAGGTGGGGGGACAACTATGATATTGCCTTCCCTTGCAATCAAGTACCTCTGGTTTCCTGTTGGCTTCTGCTCATTAGGTTTTTCAGATTCTTTGACTGTAAGCGTTATTATATGCTACAGGGATCAGTTAATTCCTGTTGCTCCTAACCTCTGGACTAGGCCTATATCCCTTGGATAGGCTTAATGCATCTCTCAAACTCCAGACAGTGAAATTTCTAAAGAATATGCACTCAGCCTCTGCCTTGGCTGGGAGTCCTGGGACTCTGAGGGCATCCATTCCCAGCCCTGGCACAAGTGTGGCCATTACTCCCTCCCCAGTGAAGGAGGGTGTTGGGAAGTGCCAACAGCAGAAGGTGACATGTATGGCTGGATGCGTAGGGAGAAACTGGAATGACTGCTAAGGATACTGGGTTTCTTTTTAGGGTGATGAAAACATCCTAAAATTGACTGTGGTGATGGCTGTACAGCTCTGAATAGACTAAAAACCACCGAATTGTGCACTTTAAATGAGTGAATTGTAGGGTATGTAAATTAAATCTCAATAAACCTATTCATGTGGCAGGGACCCCCTCTAAACGAGCAACCATCAACCAAGGTGCCCCAGCCAGGGCGTACAGCACCTTCCATCTGCTTCCTCTGGTTACCAGTCTCTACCTTCCCTGGGAAACCAAGAACTAGCTACTGCAGTTTGGCTTCTTTCAGCTGATACAAGTTTCACTTTTTCCCCTCAAGCCTTTTCAAAGACTGTATAATGACATGGAACTATTTTTGTTTTTAACATGTGATACTGAAAGATAATAAAATAGGTTTTATATCACTAATATCACTAATAATAATCAGTAGCCTTTGTTTAGTACTTGCAGGGTCCCAGGAGTGAACTGTAAAAATTTTACATTACTGAAACCTGGGGAAGCTGATAAAAGTGCTAGAATATCCTGTGGTACTTTAAAAATCCCATGATTTCACATAAATGGTGGCCCTGCCTGGGTTTCTCAGTCCACAATTCCATTTCATTGGTCTTCAAACCATGAACTGAGTGCTTCAGGAATTTCAAGAAAACATGTAATTCAAACCTTATGTTTGAAAAATAATTTTGTGACAAGTACACACTAAAGCGTCCTGTAGTAAAACTTTTTAATCTGGGAAAGAAGGGCAGCCTAACATTTTAACTTACAATGAAAATTAACTTGCTTTGGGGCATATCTCAGAATAAAGCTTCCCTTGTCATCTCCGCTTAACTAAGGAGTATCTTGAGTTTGCAAGGGGAGTCATTTTAATATTGTCATAATTAAATACTCATCTGCGGGAAATGGGACCGTCTCACTACTGTGCAACAGGGGAAAAGAGGGATATTGAGCCTGGGAGACCACCTGCAACATAACCCTAGATTTTGAATAACTGTATTCATCAGAGCAGTTCTATTATTCCTACTCTTTAACTCAAAAAAATGCCATAAGTTTATTTCCCTTCTTGGTATCTCCTATCCTCACCTGAACCCCAAATTCAACTCTGAGGCAAGCCCCTAGTCATTCAGTCAACTTGAGCAAAGGTAGGAGGAGGGGATGAGGTGGGGGTATGTTTAGTATCAGTCACAATCCTGCAGGTCTTGGTTAAATGGACGAATTATCTGTTCAATGGAGGAATTACACTCTGACCCTTTCCGGCATTAAAAAATACATCTGTGCTGTAACATAAAGAAAATTGGACACACAGAGACACCACAGTTTTATCTGGGCTCAGCCATGCATTAGATGTGTGTCACCTTGCAGCAGCTGCTGGCCTTTCTTATGGTCTAATAAACGTGAAACGCTATACCACTGTTAACTACTGCTGTAATAAAAATAGTAATAATTATTATTACATTATTATTACCATAAGTGGTAGCAGTAGTAAAAACAAGAGAGGCAAGATTATGAATGTATCAAAAGCACAAGGTCTTAAGACTCTACAGTCACAAAAACCCAGTTTATTAAAGACCACTCTCTCCTGTACATTTGGCTAAATTACCTGTCAGTTTCAGCATTTCACCACAGTGGTAAACAAAGCATCTCTTTACTAAGAAAAGCCAGTGACAATAAAACAAGAGTCCAATGTGGACATACATTCATCTACCCCCGCCCTGCCCAGTGTCAGATACGCTAAAAATAACATAGGTAGAGGGTGAGAGGGTGAGCAGCACACAACTCAAAAAGCTATCATTACTCTGAGGATTTTCTATTCATATAGTCCCCTAATGTTGCTCCCACAAAACTGCGTGACCAAAAACTTGATATAACCCTTTTAAGCCCTGAATTATACCACATTCACAGAACTAGTCACACATATAGGTACTGCATCTATTCAGTTACTAAACATGCTACGTTCTTAGATTATTTTACTTTTATAAGGAATAGTAGCAGTGGGTCTTCATTTCAGGATCTTAAAAAAATTCTATTATGTGAAATTTTAACCATATACAAAGCAGAGAGAACACGAACTTCCCTGTCTACAGTACCCAGCTTCAACAACTATCAACCCTTGGCCAGTCTTGTTTATATACCCACCCATTCTCCTAACCAAAGATTATTTAAGCAAATGCTAGGCATCAGATTAGGTCATCCATAAATATATATTAGGTCCATCCATGAATATTTTTAGTATACATTTCTAGAAGATAAAGACTTTATTTTTAAACATAATCACAGCATCATTTATTATCCCAAAAATGGGAGTAATAAATCCTTAATATCATCTAATACACAGAGTGTTCAAGTTTCTATTTTGGGGACCTTCTTAAATAATGAAACCAATTTCCTACCACTGTTAGTGCACACATGCATGGTAAACAGAGAACAGTGATAGAATCTATATAGAGATGTGGGTGCTGGATGGTTCATTGGGCTCAATCGCTGGCCTGTAGTCTCACACAAAATGTGAACCCATCAAAATGACCAATTTTTGCATGTCATGGATCTTTACAATCATTTTCAAACAAAATCAAATATACAAATGCCATGAGTCTAGTATCATTTTATAGGATTAGTTTCTATTCAAGGAGTCATGAATAGGATTTCAGATTACTCTTCTTTGTTCAGATTATTTTCTTATTTCTTCCATTCTTCAATTCTCTATTTCCAACTGTGGAGCAAAGAGAACATTTTAAATTTCACTTACCTGTAAAAAGATGTGCACAAGTTTTTTTAAGCTTATTGGCTTGATCATATAACTTCCGAGAACTTTTGTTAGACGTTGGATTCAACCTTTGTCTCATGCTTTTGACACCTTGTCTAGAGTCTGGGTTGAAAAAAATCACAATCGGGAACCACTGAGTGTAATTCAACAGGTCCACAGCTTTAGGAGTCACATCCAATAGTGCGTGTTTGTCCTGTTAGAAATGGGGAGAAGTTATGTAAATGAATATGTAAAGTCATAGAGCAGCAAAGAGTTTGTCTTAAGTAAAGGTTACATCAGGTAACGCTTGTCAATTTAAATCAAAAAGAAGAAAATGTTTTCCTCCACATTATGCCCACTTCTGAGAAAATGAATTAACAGGTTATTTGGTATAATGTTGAGAACTCTGAAAAAAACAGTACATCACTGCCATTGAACATCGACTCATTTCCACACAATGCAGCAGCTTATGTTTATATTCATTTTTTTACCATTAACATTTAATGATTACTAAAATACAGATTTTGTTCCAAAAAGGACTGCGGCAAACTATGACCCAATTCTTTCCAACAATATGGCCTTTGGATGAACTTCCTCACCTGTTCAATAATTTGCCGCACAGTATTTAACCGCACCACTCCACTGGATTTCTCGGATCCTGCATCTTTTGGTTCTGTTTCTGCAAAAGCAAAAAACAAAGAGCTAATTAACTTTTTTAGAAGTCAGGACCAGACTCCAAACCAGCATCAGCAATGACTGGACATCTGACGTCAAGAGCCGCCCTAAAGTGAAGACCATGAGAAGGAACCACACCACCTCTTTAACTGAAATCTAATCATGAGGAAGGAGGCAGTCTGACAGGTGAGATGTGGGTGTGGACTCTGCAAGACAGCTAGTCAGAAAATAAAGTAGAGGGGTGCCTGGGTGGCACAGCGGTTAAGCGTCTGCCTTCAGCTCAGGGTGTGATCCCGGTGTTATGGGATCGAACCCCACATCGGGCTCGTCCACTATGAGCCTGCTTCTTCCTCTCCCACTCCCCCTGCTTGTGTTCCCTCTCTCTCTGGCTGTCTCTATCTCTGTCAAATAAATAAATAAAATCTTTAAAAAAAAAAAAAAAGAAAAGTAGAAAAAAGGATTCTAGAAAGACACAAACAGACAATGTACTAAATATTACCATATCACCATATCATTGTTAAAGTTTCTTGGCCGTGATGATGTAGTGCGGTTGTACAGGAGAATGTCCTTGTGCTGAGGAGACTCACATGGTTAAAAAATGTTATAACCTCTGTAGCTTAATTTCAAATGGTTCAAAAGAAATTTTTTAAAGTGTGTGTCTAGGGGCGCCTGGGTGGCGCAATCTTAGTTAAGTGTCTGCCTTCGCCTCAGGGCGTGATTCCAGCATTCTGGGATTAAGCCCCACATCAGGCTCCTCCACTGGGAGCCTGCTTCTTCCTCTCCCACTCCCCCTGCTTGTGTTCCCTCTCTCGCTGGCTGTCTCTCTGTCAAATAAATAAAGATCTTTAAGAAATAAAAAAGTAAAAAATAAAGTGTGTGTCTATGTCTATGGTAGAGGACATATAATGCAAACTTTTTGACTGGTGACAGTGACTCCACATGAAGGGGATGTGGGTCATTATTTTTTCATTTTTCCTGTATGTTGGATATTTTTCAAAATAAAAACTGGAAATCAACAGACTTACTGGCAGTTTGGAACAGGTCCGGTAACTCATTTGCCAACTTTTCCAATGCTATATCTGCTATGGGGCCAAATAAGACCACAGGTCTCTTGAAACCAGCTGAAATGAGACAAGAAAAGCCATGGAAACACACTTCCTCAGCTACTGAGATAAGGAGCAAAAGTATTTTATAGGCTAGTGATAACATGACTAAATGAAAGAAATTATGTTCTCCCTTCCCCAGTTCAGCCCTGCTCTTTTCTGAATACGCCTCACTCCCCTCCCCAGAATCAAAAATAGACTTTGCTATAGGTAATATATATAAACTTCTGAATGGTAGTAAAAAAATGGTAGTATTAAAAAAAACTAAAGACGTGGAAATACACCTCCATGTATGAATTTGCACCGCTCACTTTTTTGAAAGTCTTATTTCATGTTTGAATATGATTGCAACTCTATAGCCTGGCTTTGGTTTAAGTAGTATGGTAAGTTTGAACCTATTACAGTCTGAAAATGAAGAAAAACAGCCTCAGAACCCAGTCAGATCATTTCCTGGCCCCACTTGGTTTCCTTACCTTCTCGCAGCAAAACCCTCTCATAAGCCGGGAACTTGGTGCTAACCGACACAACAGCTGTAAGATCTTCCCGACTCTTCCTTAAGTTTTTCTTCACACCAGATCTCTGGCCACGCATTCTCCAGAAATCTGCTCTGTCCCCAGCATTGTCTCTCTGGGCATTCTGAACACTGGCCATCTGTTCAGCTCTGAGAGAAGAAACCATAGGTAGTAAATCTCTAAAGCCAGAAAATCCACAAATGAAGTTAAAATTAACCAAAACCAGTCAATGTTGTTTATGAACTTGGATTAAAGAAGATGCAGCTTGACAGTGGAAGAGGTTTCACAGAGTGGGAAATGTGGGGACTTTCTTCACCCAGGGGAAGCAGAGAAAGGCTGAGTTCACACAGAATCTACCAGAAATAGCTCAGTAACAAACACAATAAACTTGGCTCATTCTGGTAGGCTGGTATACAGTAAACATAACCATAATTCCTGCCAAAGTACAATTATCTTTCTTACTTTCCCCAGTCGGCCAACCAACAAGTGTTAACTGGGGGGCATAAGCCCCTCCCAAGGATGAGGGCCAGACAGTGGACAAGTCCACCTTGTCTCTGAGAGCTGTGTTGATGCGCTCCAGCCATTCCGTTATCTGCTTGTATGCTGTGCAAGGCAGCAGACACTCCATAAGGAAACTGTTTAAATACCAGCCAGGCGCAACAACCAACGACATAATACTAACTAAATACAACCGACCAGCTGGTGGCTATCTCACAGTCCCAGGCCACTTCTCATGAACCAGAAGTAGGTGATGGAAGAGGACACGAAGACACATGATGAAGTCATGTGGGGCTTCCTCTCTGAGCAGGGAAGGGACTGTAATTGATTTATGATGGGAAAGCTGAAGAGAGGGGTATGGGAGTATGTGATCTCAGATACCTGCTTTTGTTGGGGATTAAGCCTTTCTCCAATTCATTTCCAATCCTCACAGCCAGCCAGTGGCCCAGCTTGCCATCGTACAGCGTGTCTACGACTCGGAAGACCTCCCCTCTGGTGAAGGCCAGGCTCTGTGGAGTTTCCTTCTCACATTCAAAGTGGCTTCTTATAAAAAATGAATCCCCTCTGCCACAAGCCAGGATGTCTCTATACACTGAAAAACAAAAGCATTCTTGTATATTGCAGTCTGCTTAGCCAGAGGTTTTTTCTTGAAGAATTACCAGCTTCTTCTATTTCTGATCACTTTTTACTTCTCTTCATTTAGTAAACTCAGTGGATAGGCCCTAAGGGAATCAGGGCTCAAATAGGAAGAAGGACAAAAAACTAACTTCATGAGCTGCTGTGATAGTTAATTTTGTGTGTCAACTTGACTGGGCAACAGGGCGCCCAGGTATTTGGTCAAACATTATTCTGCATGTGTTAACTGAGGGTATTATGGAATGAGATTCATATTTAAATTGGTAGACTGAGTAAAACAGATTGTGCTCCCTCGTGTGGTGGGCCTTGTCCAATCAGTTGAAGGCTTGAATAAAACAAAAAGGTGAACCCTTCTCCAAGAAAGAAAAAAAACAAACTCTCCCTGCTTTAGAACTAGGACATCAGCTTTTTTCCTGCCTTCAGACTCAAATGGAAACATCAGGTCTTCCTGGGTTGTGAGCTTGCCAGCCCTCAGATTGTCACTACACTATCAGCTCTTCCAATTGTCAGGCCTCCAGACTTGGACTGGAACCAAATCATTGGCTCTCCTGGGTCTCCAACCTGCAAACTCACCCTGCAATCCCTGGGACTTGCCAGCCTCCATAATGATGTGAGCCAATTCCTTTTTATAAACCTCTATCTATATATACACAAGCCCCCAATGGATTCTGTCTCTCTAGAGAACCCTGATAACACTTGCCAATCAACCTCTGAAGCCGACTGAGAAAATGCTATCAACCCCCATTTTACAGATGAGAACAATGAGGCCTGCAAGGTATAGCAACTTGTCAGACTGGTAAGCGTTACTGTGGAAGCTGACCCAAAGACATGGCCCTTTGCATCTTTCATATGGAAAAGTCAGTAAATTCCAAACAGGACTTAAGGATAGACCACTGCTCAGAAAAGCAGTTTTATTCCCAACTGACACAACTGGTAAAATTATTTCAGGTGGTGCAGAGAAAACACTTCTATAGAACATTAAGTGGTACCCAAATTTTCTCTACATACCTGTGACCCAGAAATTGAGTATGAAGATATATGTACTTCAAATTTTTAATACCCAGACTTAGCTATTCTGGTCCCAAGATACCTCTCTCATCCCTCCCCCTTTACCCGAATTAAACTAATGACCAGATTTGCTCACCATCAGCTCGGCTCTGAGCTAAAATGGTCACCATTTCACCTTTCGGGATCTCTAGCAGATAAAGAACGGCATCTTCCCGAACCAATCCTCTGAAGTCCTGTGTGTTCACCTGTAGGAAGATCAAACAAAAACAAAACTAGGACTGTTTTGATCTGTTTTTGATCTGTTTTTTTTAGGGCCTGCCCAAAGCAAAACCCAGATGTAAAAAAGTCCTTAATGTCCCAGTTCAAGCCCACCTAGTACCTGCTATGGGCCTGGGCTGTGTGCGAATCACCACACTTTCCTGTCTCCCCACACTGCCAACTGTCCCTTACAAATATGCCATTCCGGGGACGCCTGGGTGGCACAGCGGTTAAGCGTCTGCCTTCAGCTCAGGGCGTGATCCCGGCGTTCTGGGATTGAGCCCCACATCAGGCTCTTCTGCTATGAGCCTGCTTCTTCCTCTCCCACTCCCCCTGCTTGTGTTCCCTCTCTAGCTGGCTGTCTCTATCTCTGTCAAATAAATAAAAAATCTTAAAAAAAAAACAACAACAAATATGCCATTCCATCAAGGATTTGTCACTAGATCATATTAAAAGTTCTTGTTAGGCTTGTGTGTCTGTCTCTTGTTGAGTTTCCCACAGAGGTGGTCAGGGAGGTAACATACAATTATGAAATGTAACTATAATGCTACAGGGAGTGATGGAGTCTTATGGCAAAGAGGCATGCTGGCCCAGCTTAAGGTATTAATACTTTAAATTGATTCAAAGAAAAGCCTGAAAATAAAAATCCAATTCTACCTTTCTCCTATAGCTTCTCTCGCCTAAAAGGTTTTTAATATGTTTATGAAATTGAAGAGCATTATCCTTATAATGGGAGACCATTAGCCTAATACACAGCCTTATATATTTCAGCTTCTGGCACACACTTACTTCTGGCAAGGAGCCACAACATTTATCCCCCACTGACCAAACAAGGGACACTAGCTTTTGAAAGATGTTAGAAAGTAAGTAAAACTGAAATGTGGCACAAAGAAAAAGACAATTTGAAATCTTTGTTCAGTACCTTTAAAACCATTTTAAAACAGAATTACAAACAAGTATAAAAATTATTTTAAAGTACTTAATATTTTAATAATATAGAAGTAAAAAGAAGATAAAAAATTCCTATGAAATATTTTTTTCAATCACTGAGGACTACAGAATCCTTTAGTTATCACTGAAAAAAGTCATTAATTGAGCCTAATTTAAGGTTGGAATTTGTGATTAAGTAAGAATAGGCATTAGGTTGACACTTGGTGCTTTTGAAATAAATTTGTTAATAATCTCATTAACTTTTCCTTTGAAACAATATTTAGCATTTAAGGCATCTGTCATTCCCATCTCTCTATCCCCCAGTGAGGGATCATCACACTTTAGAATCTAGTCCTTTCTTATGCCATTTATATATCTATACCTGTATCTGTGTACGGCCACATGTTTTCATATACACAGTATGTGCCTTTATTTAAATAAGACAAGGCCACAGGGCTTGAGGGAAGATTTGAGGGTCTCTCTGTCCATCCTATGGCCATGTGAGATGGACCCTCCATCAAGCCAAAAATACAGTGGTCAAAATTAAGTCACACGTGGGAACTACATTTAAAAACTTAGGGAGTTTCTTTCTCTTTCGCATCCCTGAAAGTTTCTGAAAGAGAAATAAGAACCATACCAGGTAAATAATAAGCAACGAGACAGTCAAGCCAAGCATGAGAACACACAGACTTCTGTTACTGGTAAGGCACGTATCCTGCCACAGCACACTAGTACGTTCGCTCCACTTGTCAGGCTACCACCTTTACAAAGGGAAGAGCTGTACTTAAAAAACCCTCAATAGAAAAAAATGATTGGTAAACAGAGTTTACCACATACATTCAATTTGAACATGAAAAGGAACATCGAAATAAATTACAGTTAAAAAGGCCAGGACAGCAGCACTTTGATATGGAAGGTTAGGTTGTACAGTCCTCTCCAAGAAATATCCTCTTTCATTATCTACTTAGTCTACAGGGGCCAGCCGTGTCTGCTGTGATCCTGAAAAGGATTCAGTATCAGCTACAGCTTTTGATTGTATAGCAACTTCTTTGCCCCAGTAGGCGAACTTAATCTTTTTTACCCCTTTGTAGGACTAAGGGCTCCTTTAACAGAAAATTTATTCACACCCAAGAACCAGGACCATCTATTGTCTGACTTTCAGATGGGATTACTGGGGCAGTTCCCATATTTTTTTCCTTGTCTTTCACCAGAGTGATTAACAGGAAACAAGTCACTTTATTAAGTATAAACACTGCATACCATGACTTTTACCCATGGAAATGACTCTCCCCATCTTTAACAACTTACAGAGAGGTTTGTCAAGCCCGGAGGTGAATTCACTATTTTTTTCATGGAATTCAGAATCTCTCTCTTCCCCCAGGATACAAAAATATTTTATCCTTGAACCTTCATGAGCAAAGGCTTGCAAATTCCTGACTTCCTATGGCCCCACACTAGTTAGGAATTAATGCTTTTTCTTCTTTGGCATCAGCTCAAGAGTAAATTGGTATGAGCTGGCACTCTGATGGAATTCTTATCAGTAGCACTTGGTAAGTGGTATTTCCTAGGATCATGTGGTACCACGAGGTTCACTCAGATATTTAGTCTTCTAGGACTCTGACCAGAGCCAAAGGGGGTCTAGAATATCACTGGGAAGCTTCAGCAAAGCTCATGATCAAGGTCTGCCCTTCATCTGCTCCAGAGATGAAATCTGAACTACTGCAATGAGGCCAAGACCCAAGAAGGAAGAGGACCGACCACCTATTTTTGTGTTCTGTTGCCTGCTTCCTTGGGAATTGTGCAACTTTTTTCTCCCCTCTCCTTTGAACTGAGATGCTTTTACCAGACCGCTTGATAACTCATAAGAAATGCGAGTTTACAGAAGCAGAAATTCCAGTAAAGACAGTTCCCTAGGAACGGTCTATATTTTTATATATCACAAGATACTTGACATTCTTGACGTTTATTTAGAAGTCAATGGACAACATGTTTCTCATGAAATGTCAAAGCTGAGTTGTTTACCGGGTTTTTTCCTAAGATTTTATTTATTTGAGATAGAGCAAGAGAGCACAAGCAGGGCAGAGGAGCAGAGGGAGAGGGAGAAGCAGCTTCCCTGATGAGCAGGGAGCCCGAAGAGGGGCTCAATCCCAGGACGCCGAGGTCATGACCTGAGCCAAAGGCAGATACTCAACCGACTGAACCAACCAAGCGCCCCTGTTTATTGTTTAAAACCAACAGATTATATAAACATACATATAGTAACCTTAAAAGAATCAATATCTCTTTAACTGTTCCTGGTCAATTTTAGATGTAAACAACATACCGAGTGGCAGCAACTTGTTATTTTCCAATGGCGAGAACAGACATTGACCTTCCTATTTCGTGCCAGAAACTGCTAAATGCCTTGTGAGTGTTAGCCATTCTCATCTTCCCAGGGCCCCTACAAGGCAGGTATTCTCATCCCCATTGGGTCTCAGGGTTGAAAAAAGGTCACAGAACTAATGAGAGGCTGGGACAGGATTCAAGTCTAAAGATCTAAGCCAATATCCACCTTTGTTCAAGTACAGCTCGTGGCCTTAAGAGTGACAACCAGACAAGGAATCAACAAAAACCAAACATTAGCAAGGAGAGATCTTCCTCCCAGGCCTTAAGTTAGAATCTCACTTTTTTTGTTAAGCAAACTAATAATCTTTGCAAGGGTCTTGAACACTATAAATTCCTACAGACACAGGGATGAGTTCTGGGTTCCAGGACTGAGAAGATAGGGCCTGTCTGAGGGAAACAGATCTTACACTTGGCATCAGCAAACCTGTAGCTGGTCTATTTTCACAAGCTAGACCACTTCCCCTTCCCTTAGACCCCAGAAAACCCCACTCTTTCCCAGTAATGTCTAGAAACAGGGATGGTCTTTCCTACCTTCAGAATCTGGTCCCCTTCTTGAAGGCCTTCTTGCTCTGCCGAGGTACCCTCTTGAATGCCAGCCACAAATATCCCAACATCATTGCCACCAGCCAACCGGAGGCCCACGCTGTCTCCCTTCTTAAACCTCACCATTTTGGTGTTGGGACTGCAATGAGTTCAGTTTTAGAAAAGAAAGACGGGAGATTTTTCTTTGTAAAGGGGGAACCGACATTAGCAGTGAAAGATTTAATTTCTTCCATCTGTAGAGAGATTTACATGTTATAAAGCTCTCATTTTTATCATTTTATCTTTTTTGGGACTGTGAGATGAGTATCAGTAGGCCCACTTAAGTGGTTAGTAAGTAGAAATACATATGTTTAAATAAACTCATTCAAGATTAGAAAGCAAACAAAAGGCAGGGTTAGGCCATCTGACTCCCAGTTCAGGATTCTTCCAAAGGAGAGCCTACTGCCACCACAGTCTGGGTTCAGCAAGGCCTGATCCTACTCCAGGAGCTGCTGCTCTTGACTACCACTGAGCCAGGGGTTCTCATTATCCAGAGCAGAGCACTGTGTCATTTCTCCCCTCCCACCACACCCTGGGATCATCAGGATACCGCAGCCCCTTACAGAGGCCCTGTAGTGAAGCAGTACTGCACCTGTTTGGGGGCTACTGATCGTACACTCAAATACTCAAAATCACATTCTGGAAAAGCAGTCTTATCAGATACGTAGGCAAGCATTCAAAGTTAACATCACAAAGTTCCCCCAATTCCACATTTTACTTTCCTACAAGTTATTTCTTTCTCATAAACACCAGCAACAGAGGTTGGTTAAAGGTGGCTCATTATATGCGAAATCATCATCTGTTGTTAAAAACACCATTCTTCTGGATTTCAGTTAAGGAGACTGAGGGGTGTGGAAGGAGAAAGGAAAAGAGAGACTGAAATACATACCCGTATATTGCTTCATCTTCAGGACTAGGACGAAGAAAAGTTCTTGGGGCTGCTTTTGGTTGAGGAGCTGTGTATAAAAAAAATCTATCATTAACCTGGACTAATAGGAGTGAGTCTGTTTCTATAACGATCATAAAATCCACAAATATTCAAGCCTGTACCTTATGCTACATATAAGCCAACACATCAAACAACAAAAGTAAGTCTTTAAAGTGAAGTTTAATTTTGAGGCATTAGCAGGTGCCAGTGGTTTCTCAAAATAAGTGGGGTAACAAATGACACTTCCAAAATGCAAGGTGCGCACTCACATCCAAAAGAAGAGAGTATTTTTACAACTTAAAAACCCCATAAATCTCTCTTTTCCATCAATAAATATTTAAGCATGTAAAATCATGATGGTAATTTTAGGGTGATGAGGGCAGGACTAGGGGGTAGGGTGGAGATCAGAGGCAGGAGACAAAAGGACTTCATCTAATCAAGTAAGACAAAATGTGACTGTGACAGGATTGGAAATAGATATATTTGGTCTCTGCCCCCAGTTCCTGATACACAGGTCCTAAAATCCCTGTAGTTTCTACCAGTGGTAGGGGTGCCAGGAGCATCTTCAGCTGTTTGCCTTCAATTCCTGACACAGAACTGCTACATCCCTTAGAATTTCCTGGGTGGCAGAGCATCTTTTGTTCTAAAGAGATAACTCCTAGATAGTCCCAGAAAGAGCAAGCCATGATTAGAAGCTTGAAACTTTCAGCCTACCTACCCACCATCTGGAAGGGGACAGGGATTGGAGACTGGGATTAATCACTGATCACGCATATGACACAGATTCCATAAAATCCATAAACTATGGAATTTGGAGTGCTTCAGGGTTGGTGAACACATCAAGATACTGGGAAGGCTGGAATGCCTGGAGATGTCCTCTCAGACATGGCAGCTCTGTGCCCCTTGCCCTATACCTTGCTTCCATTTGGCTGTTCTTCAGTGTATCCTTTCTAAGAACTGGTAATAGTAAGTAAAGGGCTTTCCCGAGTTCTGTGAGCCAGCCTAGCAAATTATCAAACCTGAGTGAGGAGGGGGTTGTAGAATCCCTCAGTTCAGAGCCGCCTGGACAGAAGTACAGGTGACACCTGGGAACTGGGAGTGGTGTCTGAAGTGGAAGCTTCTTACTGGACTAAGTCCTTCACCCGTGGGGTCTACACTAATTACGGGTAGTCAGGGCCAGAACAACCAGTTGGTGTCTGGAGAACTTGAGAATTGGTAGCTGAGTAGCGGAAGAAACTCACGCACTTGCTGTCAGAAATGTTAAGAGCAGAACAGTTTGGGCCAGGACCAGGGATGACACAAGGACCATAACTCATCAAATATAACAAAATGTGACCAATCTATTGGCATATAGGAAGAGCTGTTATTCTTTATGTTTTTTCAATATAAGAGAAAGACTGGAGTCCCTCTTCCATATGAAGAATGATTTTTTTAAAATTTCTCTCTCCTTCCAGTCACCCTCTGCAATTACCAAGCACACACTTTTGAACACATTTAAAGGACCCTCACCTGGTGGTTCCTCCTGGTATCTGGGTTCCTTGCTGTTCTCTGTGCCAAGTGCAGCTGCAGTATCACCGGAGGACTTAAAGGGAGTGGGTGTGGCGCCCATCCTGGACCATCTGTTCTGCATGTCCTCTCTTGAACTGAAGCACACATCATGTTAACGTCTCACAACGTAACCACGAATATGTATGCGTGTACGCTCACGGGGTCGCGTGGGAGGGGAAGTATACATCATCTTACTTTGGCCTTTCCTTCAGCTTTTCATTTGAGGAATGACAGTCATAATCGGAATATTGCTGCCGTCTCTCCTCTGGAGAAAATGATCGGTTTGACTCTATTTCTGAGATATCTGGTTTCAAAAATAAGGAAAGACTTCTTATTAAAATATTTAAGACCTGTACCAGAAATGATACTATTCTCTGGGTAAGGCAACATGAGAAATGGAAAAGAGGCAGGCAGTAACTGTGCTATTAGTCTAGCAGTCTTCCCTTGAAGAAAATCTGAGCCTCTAAAGGGGAAGGCATTAATTAATAAAGAGGAAGCCAAATTCAGAATTTTATGTTCCCCTTTCATTATACTTTCCTTCAAAGCTGCTACTGAGGAATCAAAATTCAATTACTGGATCATATATGTATACACTTATTTTTAACCACACAGAGCAGTGCCTCTCAAACTTTAATGTGCATATGAATCACCTGGGATCTTTTAGAATGCAGCTGTTCTGGGGCAGGGCCTGCAATTCTGTGATTCTAGTAAGCTCCTGAATGTTCACGCCGCTGGTGGGCTGACGACCATACTTAGAATAGCAAGGAAGTAACCTATAAGCACCTAGCATGCTGGGAATATTTCTCATGCTCTGTTTTCCTGCACTGCACTCATAGCAGTAACCAAATGATTAGACTTTTGATATAATGGAAGCTAAACTAAGTCTTAAGATTTAAAAGTAATTCTTTAAAAAACCAATACATCTGTCTTCAAACTTGAGAACTTAGTATTTTCTAAACTCTTCTGCACGAAGGCATACTAGATAATTAGGAAGTATCATGGCTACTTATTTTTATCGGTAATTTATACATGGTTAAAATGTTACCCCATGTATAATTCATATTCTAGAAATGAATATTGCTTCCTAAGACAAAAGAGGTGACACAGACTGCTAATCAATGAATGCCACAATATTCAGCCATTCTGACTGGTTCTTTACTGTAGCGTCTACCTATTTTAGCTATCTTCCATATGACCCTCTCTTTGTCGGAAATATTCATATCTACTTTTTAAAAATCTACAAGAAAGTGCAAGAAATGAGCAGTTTACAAGTGGATGTGCTTAGGTCTCTGAACCACTCATACACACTTTTTTTACTAGTAAGTTTTGGTTTCAGTGGCCTAAATCAAAGAGTCCACTGGGGAGTTCACGAGTGCACCCGAATTTCATATTGGAAAACGAATTTCAACAGACACTTTAATAAGTAAATCACCACCACTTACTGTAATTAAAGTTTAAAAGAGAAGCTTTTGTCAGAAATTTAATTTCCAGCTAGATGACTATGCTAAATTGAGTTGAGAATGCAAAAGCAAAGCCTTCCTTGCTTCCAGCTAAGCTCACAGCCTCCCCTTCTTTACCTTCTATTTCTGAGTCGCTGTCATTTAATGATGGGATGTTGATGAGCGTTTGCTTGCTGTCTCTCAACACCACCAGCTGGAGTTTTCCTCTTGACTTTTCTATCAGTTTGCGGGCGTCCGTTAGAGACATGTTCTCAGTTACAGTTCCATTTATCTGTGTTTATGAGGAATGGTCATGTTACATGCAGTGCAACTACTCACAGTGACAGAAAGTTTGTATTTTTCCCTCCTAAGAGTATAAAGGCTTTGGCTCAGCTATTCAAGCAGACACAGGCTTTAGGATGACTGAATGAATAAAAATGATCCTTTAAATTAAATTTCACCCTGCATGACTCGATCCCAAATACAGGCATGAGAGAGCTGTGGTATACTTAAGTTACTCTGCTAATTTATTTAACTTCCAAGCTCAAGACAATGGTTTGGTTTACTACTGGAACATGTTGCCTGATTCAAGAGGTTTATAAAAACTATTAAACATGCAACATTCATATACTACCAACTCTCCCTCTCATCTTTCCTTAGTTTAGGGAATAGGAGCTTAAAATTCGAAGAAACAGGGAAGGAGGAGGTATTCACTGAGATTTTTTTTTACACTGTTTTTACACTGTTACAAATCTCCATGTCTGGTTTCCGTGATAAAACTCACCCTGCTGGCCCCTCCCAGCTTTTGTTTCACTGATGACTCCCATCTCAACAAAGCCTCACTGTGTCAGCAACTGAGATGTGAAATTTGGACTAGAAAGCCAAACATGAATTCAGTTGTTCTCTACCCTGGTACACCCACCTTGAGAATTATGTCTCCTTCATGCAGGTTGCCATCCTTAGTTGCCAGACCAGTTCTGGTCATTTCCTTTATGAAGATCTGACTCCCAAGCCGAAGACCGTACTCTAGGGGACAAACACATATACATATTTCATCCACTTGTTCAGAACACTTAGTCCAGTTTTTAGGTCAATTTAAAAATATTTATGAAAAATTAATTTTGCCTATGGGACATTCTGTAGGACAGCTAGCCTGGACTCATTGAAAAAGTCAGTGTCCAAAAAACCAAAACAAAACAAAACAAAAAAACACAACAACAACAAGAAGACAGAGGGACTGTTCTAGATTAAAATAAGACATAAAAACCCAATATATGCATGAAGCTTCACTAGATCCTTGATCCAGTGTGGGACAGAGGTGGCGAGTGGGTTACCTTATTTTGAAGCAACTTGAGTATATTAAAAGGGGGATTAATGTTAATTTTCTTAAGAACCGGTAATGGAATTACAGTTACATAGAATGTTCTTATCCTGTGGAGATACCTGATGAAATATTTAGGGGTAAAGGGCCACCCTTGCAACTTACTTTCAAGCAGTTCCAAAAAACCACTGAGAGATAAAAGTAGTGTGGCAAAGGAAGACAGGAAGAAGAAAGGAGAAAGAAAACAAATGTGGCAAAATGTTAACAAATGGAAAAACTAGGTGAAGGCTGTATGAATATTAAAATTGACACAACATTAAACTGGGAACAAAAAAACCAATTCAGTACATCTCAGTAAACATATTCTGCTGACAATCCTGTTGCCTACAGGAAGACACTGCAAAAAGTATTCCCTTCATGCCTAACAATTGAGACATGTGGGGTTTGGCACTGAAAAAATTTCAGTGTGCAAAGAAAACAGATCAGTAAGCCAGGCAAAGCAATAAAGTATTTAACTAAAACCAGCATGTTCTGGGAGTTTATGAACTTTGAATTGCTCTCAAAAGAAAACACACTGTATTTTACTAAGTATGCATATTTAAAAGTATTTTAAATACTATTCGGACTCTTCTTTTACTTATTAAACTTGTAAAAATATCTAGCTTAAGGATAAATTTTGGTTATTTTAGGAAGCTACCACAACCTAGCAGGTTTTAAAAGAGGCACATTCAAATTTTATTATTATCATTCTGGACTCAAAATCTTATAATTCCAAAACAAAGTAACTTTCTACCATTTAGAAAAGTTATGAAGTAGATTTAAAGAAACACTTTTTTATTCAAGTATAATTAACATACAATGTTATATTAGTTTCAGGTACACAAAATAACGAAACAACAATTTATTTTTTGAAAATTTTATTTATGAGAAGGGGAGAGAGAGAGCACAAGCACAGGCAGGGGAGACAGAGGGATAAGCAGACCCCCCACTGATCAGGGAGCCTGACATGGGGCTCAATCCCAGGATCCTGAGATCATGACCAGAGCTGAAGGCAGATGTTTAACTGACTGAGCCACCCAGGCACCCCTGATTCAACAATTTTGTACATTACTCAGTACTCATCACGATGAGTGATCCCCTTCACCTATTCCACCCATCCCCTCACCCCCCCCCCCCCCCCNACCCCCCCCCCCGCCAGCAACCACCAGTTTGTTCTCTAAAATAAATTTCAAGTGCTTTACAGTAAGTTAGCATCAGACCTTACCACAATGATTGAAAGCGTTGAGGTCCACCCCCACCCCTTTAGGAAGCTGACAAGAAAGAATAAGGAAGGGTAAGACAGCATCTCCATGGTTAACAATTCCTTACTGGTTAAACAGCCAGCCTCTCAGCCCAGAAGAGAAGGCTGAGACAGCTTGAGTGATGATTTCTTTCTCATACTATCAATAATCCCTCTATCTTAAAAGCTGCAGTCTTACTGCACAGTTGCAAATAGGTTGCTATTGGTATATTTTGGGCATTTCTTAAATGGAAAAAAAATAAGCTGACCAGTTTCTAAGACATTTACCAGCAAAGCTATCTGGTGCCCATGAATGTAACAGCAGGACATATAAATGGATCATATTTTTCTTAGTCCAATGTAGGTCTTGCCTACTGCTACATTTCTTTAAAGATTAATTTTTGTGCAGCCCTAGCTACTGATAGCTAAATTATTGTGTAATCCTAGCAAACAGTGGCAAAATATCTTTTTAAAAAAATGGAACTTTTTTCCCCTGATGAATTCCAGGTTTAAATAACAAAATGGCCCAGGAGTAAAATGCTATCTTAGCAAAGGCACATAAGCCCCTTTTATCCTTGATAGTATTACTAAGACCAGGCATGACCTGGGCAATCTCTTATAACAGACAAGATTTTTTCAAATTGTGGGTTACAACTTTAATTCGTGACTCTTGAAATCAATTTAGTAAGTTATGAACAGCATTTTAAAAATGTAATGTAATGGAACCTCTCAGAATGCATCCACAGAATAAGCACCGTTCCATGAAAGGCTTGTTCAAGTTTTTGATATGGAGGTGCATCCATGATTGTTTGCAAGATGTGGGTCTTTCTGTGGTGGAAGGAGAGGAGGAGGGAAAGAAGGGGAAAGGGGAAGAGGAAAAGTTTGAAAAGCACTGCCTTGGGTAATTAAAAAACCTGGGGACAAGTCCTATAGAATGTGCATCAGGCCTCTCCGAAGGAGGTCTCATGCCAAGTCATTCGCAAAATTTCTCTACAGTCCATCTTTCAGTCTGGGAGCAGAGCTGTTTCTACTGTACAATTCTTGGGAGATGAATAGTATGTCATTATCAGATTCTGCAGAATCCTTAAACCTCCCAAGATGCACATTACTTACAAATAGTGCAAACTCTATTTCTCCTTTACTTTCTGGGACTGGCCTCTACGTACCCCATTACTCACATCCCCGTTCCTCTTCAGGTACCGCAATGGGCACCTAGTTCTATAACTCGACTTTGTGTTCCACTAGAAGTAAAAACAAAATTAACCCTTTCCTCAGGCCATTTGAAATGCAAATTCCCAACCTAAAGGGCAAGAAGTTCCTTTGCATCCTGGGGTACTCTTCATCTCTTTTCCTCCTGGAAGGAGAATTAGAGAACAAAAGTAGATAAAAGGTATGTTATAAGTAATTTAAGAAGTCAGAACCAAGAACTGATGCAAGGAATATTTCTCCACTGGCCCTAAAGCCCTGTTCATTCACCTACTTGTTTCTGATCATCTACTTCCAGGAGATGGAGTTCGAGTTCTGGCTCCACCACATACTTACTGGCTTCAAGATGTGGGCAAGTCACTTCCCTTCTTGGAGTTTCAGATCCTCACGTAAACTACAGGTACTACTGGCTTATCTAGCTTCCACACGGGGCTATAGTGAATTTTGGATGAAACGAAGGGTGTGCAAGTGTTCCAAGGAATGCAGTGTGGGACAGGCAGCCTGGACCTGGGCCCACCTCATCTGTGGGCACACCAAAAGCTCTTTGCAGCATAGTCCCCACAACTGTACAACAGGAATGAAATCTCCTACCTACCAGGGTTCTGGTGAGGATTAACAGAGTATTTACTCAGCACAGGCCTGACACAGAGCAAAAACTCAAGATCAGCTAGAGTCCCTATCCACTCCCATGGTTTCACCACTTAAGCTACACTAGGCTCACCAGGAGAGCTTGCTAACACACAGATTCTAAGGGCTCTTTGCAGTGTTTCTGATTCCGTGGGGCGAAGCTGGGGCCTGAGAATCTGCATTTACAGCAAGGTGGTGCTTATGCTGCTTTGAGAACTCCTGGCCTAGGAGTTTAAAGCCACATTTCTTTTTTTTTTTTTTTTTAAGATTTTATTTATTTATTCGACAGAGATAGAGACAGCCAGCGAGAGAGGGAACACAAGCAGGGGGAGTGGGAGAGGAAGAAGCAGGCTCATAGCGGAGGAGCCTGATGTGGGGCTCGATCCCATAACACCAGGATCACGGCCTGAGCCGAAGGCAGACGCTTAACCGCTGTGCCACCCAGGCGCCCCTAAAGCCACATTTCTGCAGCCTGACTCTGCATTAATGACAGCTAGTTAATGAACTTTTCTGTGCCTCACTTTCCTTGTCTATGTAATGAAGCTTTAAGAAACTCCCACATGAGGTGGTAATGAGGAAGAAAGAAATGGGCCATTTGGTGCAAAGCATCTGGGTCAGTGCTTGGCACACAGTAAGTGGCACGTAAGAGTTAGCTGTTGTAACAGTGCTTTTCTTCATCGCGCATGCCTACCTTCATTTGCTTTGCTTTTCATCAGAAGGACCCCGATGGGCTTGTCCGAGTCTGGCTGGCCTGCGTGGTCCGGCCGCCCCCTTAGCTCAGGGCTGGGGCTGCGGGAGTGCAAGTGCTCGCGGCTGCGGCTCCGGGACTCCGAGTACCGGGCATCAGCCTGGGCCCTGCGGCCATACTCCGCCTCTGGGCTGTAGGTGCGGTCGTAGGCGCGGTGGTCATAGCCCTGGTCGTAGGCCTGGTCATACTGGTCATAGGCCCTGTCAGTGCTCCGGCCGCGGCTGTGCTCTCGAGCCCGCCCATAGTCGTCGTGGTCCAGGCCCCGCTCGAGGCTCCGGCCCCGGCTGCGCTCTCGGACCCGCCCGTAGTCGTCGTGGTCCAGGCCCCGCTCCAAGCTCCGGCCCCGGCTGCGCTCGCGCTCCCGGCTCCGCGCCCTCTCATGGGGACGCCCCCTCTCCGGGCTGTCCTCCCAGCTGCGGCTGCGCCCACCGTGGCTGCTGCGCCGGCTCCTCTCGCTGTACCCGCTGCGGGCACTTCTGCCGTCGTACTCGTCCATCACCTCGAAAGCACGGTCATCCTCATCCACGGGTGGGCTGCCCTGGGGTGGGGCCAGCTGGACCTTCCGGGGCCTCTTGACCACCTGTCACCCAAACACAGTGGGAATGCAGGACAATGACAAATATAGAGAATGCAGTGATTAAGAGCCCAGCCCTGGTTCTTTCAGTAAATCTCTGCCCCCCCTCAACTCATTAAGCCTCTGGTCCCTTGGGTAAAAAACATAGTTACAGGGTTGAGTATAAGACAATAAGTATAACTCTGAACACAGTGCCTCCAAAAATCTGCTTCTACTCAGAGTGTGGATAGCATCAAGGAACTTTAAATCACTGTTATAAAAACCCAGAAATTGAGACATTCTAGATACAACTGCCTAGATTCATCCAAAAGTCAATGTCATTATTGCGGGGGGGGGGGGGGACCCTTCTAGATTAAAAGGCACTGAAGAGATAAGGACCCAGTGCAGTGATTGAGCTCTGACTGGATCCTAGATGCAGAAAAAGTCTATCTAACATGTCTTGGGATTTGGACTGGATATTAGATGATACTTTAAAGACACTATTAATTTCCTTAGGTAGGATGATCGTGTTATAGTTGTGTAGAAGAATGTCCTTATTTAAGAAATGTATGCTGAAGTAAGCAGGACTGACACAGTCATATCTGTAACTTTCTTTCAAATGGTTCACTAAAAATATGCATTTGTATACACAGAAAAATCAAGATAAGACAGATTAACACTGTAAAGATATATTAAGTGTTTATTACACCGATCTTTGAACTTTCCCTTTTGTTTAAAAATTTCATAATATACAGTTGAAAAAAATAAATACCACATACCCAGTACATCCCCCTAGCACTGGCTTTAAACATACTGCATTCCAATTTTCGCTGCATATGTCCATTTGCCCGGCTGGAGTAGGCACTCCCTGCTCCAGACGCAGGTGGCATCTGGCTCATAGCTGATTCTCAACCAGTGTTTGCCGAATGAATGACTGAGCTATTAAATACATGAATGAATGCTATAGACTGTCAGTATCTCCTGAGAGTCTAGTTCAAGACATGACAGATCTTGTTTGGGCCTTTACAAATGGTTTTTGAGCTGAAATTTATTTTCTGTATTAATGCTGTTTTACAGGTGTTCTCAACCTAGTTAATTCTCTTTGGATTTTCTTTTTTTTTTTTTTTTTAAAGATTTTATTTATTTATTCGACAGAGATAGAGACAGCTAGCGAGAGAGGGAACACAAGCAGGGGGAGTGGGAGAGGAAGAAGCAGGCTCATAGCAGAGGAGCCTGATGTGGGGCTCGATCCCATAACACCGGGATCACGCCCTGAGCCGAAGGCAGACACTTAACCACTGTGCCACCCAGGCGCCCCCTCTTTGGATTTTCTAGCCTGGTTCCTGAGATAAGAGAATCATTGAAAGTTAGGAGAAGGATGAGGAAAAGGCAGGGAGAGATTACTTAGATCTTTACGTCATCCATTTGGATTTTCTAGCCTGGTTCCTGAGATAAGAGAATCATTGAAAGTTAGGAGAAGGATGAGGAAAAGGCAGGGAGAGATTACTTAGATCTTTACGTCATCCATAACATCACCCCAAAGTAGAGGAAACAAGAAATTAGCAGCCCCTAAATTATGTAATTCTGTCAAGTGCTTAAAAGCAAGTGGTAATTTTCTTCTGAGCATAAAAAACAAGGCGCTACTGAGGCAAGCTGAAAGCAAACCCAGAGCTTACAATGGCAGCGATCTTCCCACTTTTTCTCAGCTGCTGAACAGCAAATGAATGGAGCACATCCTCCATGGAGGTGCCATTAACCATGACCACCCTGTCATTTTCTCTGCAAACAAAAAATAAAAACAAGATGTGAAAAACCCCCATCTATTCACTGTAAATCATTTATTTAGGAACACAAAGAAGCAGCAAATTGACCCCAACTGCTTCAAAGACTCAGTGTCTGATGACTCCTGAGGCTGAATCAGTCCACTCAGTGTGAGCCCTTCTTATGAAGGAACCCATAAGCGGCTTAGCCCACTTTTGACACTGTCTACTGGAAACCAGTGGGGGATGACCCACACCAAAGGGTTCCTCCAGGAGGCACTCAGCAGTGGCCAGGTCCAGGCACAAAAGGAACTTCTGTATCACCCCCCCACCCCGACCGCAAGGTGCACGGTGGGCTTCAGAAAGTCTACAGAAATAGGCCCCACAGCAGCTTGATATCCCCCTGTGTTTTTAAGGGGAAGGGAAGAGATCAGGAATTTGCCTCAGATTATTAAAGAAATATTGAGGTCATTAACACCTTCTTACCTCATCCCCAAAACTACTTTTTAATTCTACACTGCTCTTTGTATGAAAGACTGCTGACTTAGATATAACCATACAGACATGAAATACCAACAGAACCTAAACTTTTGAGCTCTCTGGCCAAGGCAGTCATATAATTAATTTTAGATTCTGCCCTGAGAAATTATCCTGAGGGAACTGAGATATGCATCTCTTCAAATGGCATAGTCTCTTTAGACCAGAAGGCTAGAAATTGGAAAATCTGTGTTTTCATGTACTAAATTTTCCCAATTTCCATTCTTACAAATCAGATCATCATTAAGCCAAAGTATCCTCGTTAAATTCTGAATGAATATAAGGTAAAATAAATGTAAACTGTTGGGGGCAGGGGGGAAAGCAAGCTGATTTTATACTTCATATTCAGAAATGATTCCTAACCCTAGGAATGATAGCTATGACAGTTGTTAACTATTTCCCTGTGGAAATGACTGCTTACCACCCCCCCCAAAGATTGGATATCTCCAAAGGTCTGGGGATTGTTAAAACATGGTGTGTTACAGTCACAATTCTTGCTTAAAAACTTTTCTTTTTTTTAAATGGTTTTTTAAATTTAAATTCAATTAATTAACATATAGTGTATTATTAGTCTCAGAGGTAGAGAGGTCAGTGATTCATCAGTCTTACATAATACCCAGTGCTATTACATCACATGCCCTCCTTAATGTCCATCACTCAATTACTTCATGCCCCCCAAAAAGGTTTCAATTTATGTAAAAGTTTTTTGTTTTTTTTTTAGAAGTGCACATACCGCGCCCCCCCCAAAGCACCCTCTCCAGAACCAGGGAGTAGGGCTGGGAAACAAGGACACTCACTGAAGCAGCCCATCAGCGGGCCCTCCCGGGAGAACATCAGAAATGACAATTGACGTTTCTCCATTTTCAAAGTGGGGGTTGTCTCTGCCTCCAGACACTGCAATTCCAAATCCTCTTTTGGAATCCTGTTCATTGGAGTTAAGAGAAAAATTAAAAAAGAAAAATCCTTCCATAAGTGGCTTTCAGGATTTATTACAAGCACTCAATAAAATAAAGGTCAAACCAATAACCAGAGACAGCTCAGGAACAGAGGGCTTATAGAAACAAATGAGAAAATAAAGCACCATCCTGGTTAGCTAACAGGTTTACAAAGGGAAATTCCTTATCTAAAAGAAACAGTCTTGTGAAAGTCATAAAAGATTGATAGCATAGACTGGAGTTATCAGTAGAAGCTGGAAGAGGGTGGAAAATAACATCTTCTGTCCAAACAGGGATGTGCGATTCAAACCAGCAGTCTTACCTGTTCTCCTATCCTGGCCTGAGCTGGAACAGCTTCCATCACAACTGCATCTGTGCTAAAACCCTATCTTTAAAGTATACCTTTAACTTTCAAGTTAGGTGAACTGGTGGTTTCATTTTAACAAATAGGGTGGGGAAAAAATGGATTTTAAAGATAAAATAAAATCTGAAGATAAAATCTTAGTTTTAAGACCTTATGAGAAAGCAAAGCATTAAACTCCTTCCTGCATGCATAGAAGACAGAACATACAGATTAATTACATCGTGATTGGTCTAGAAATGTAAAACAGTGAACCCAATTAATACATAACCCTAATTCATTTCAGTGTTTAAAAAAGCTGAGCGCCCGGGGCGCCTGGCTGGCTCAGGCGGTGGAGCATGTGACTCTTGATCTTGGGGGTGTAAGTTCGAGCCCCATGTTGGGTGTAGGCATTACTTAAAAATAAAACCTTTAATAAAGCTAAACTCCCGAGGTTTCATCCAGATGATATGGCTGTATGTGATTATAACTGTAAATCAAGGTGTGCTTGTGCAGACATGTACTCAAGAGAATAAAAGAAAGCCTCTCCCCCCCATGGAAGATTTCCCACATGGGACCCACTGTGCCAACTGGAGACAAACAATTAGCAACACCAAACAGTGTTTCCATTTCTCCCCTCCTTTTCTCTCTAAATAACCTCGTCTGTCTAGAGATAAGTGAATACACTAAATAACCTGTAATTTTCTATTATACAGACCTTAACCAAAAAATACAATAACATGCATATCTTTGATAATGCAGTAATTATTGCCAGATACAATGCATCATCCACCTTAAGGGGAAAAAACTGTGTTTGGGCAATAATGAATAAGATCCATGACCTATAAACTCAAGGACCTGACTGTAGCATATATGAACTGTACAGCACTCACCTTTTGTAAGGTCACAGTGTACTGTTCCCATATCAGTTCCTCCATGCCTGGAGCCTGTTTTAAAATAGTAAGACCAATTTGATTAAAACCACGAACATTTCAATGCTAGAAATAAAGCTATAAATGAAAATGTCTCAATATAAGTGCAGTTCATACACTCTACAAACCAAAAAGACTTGGTATTTTTTAGGAACATGATATTACTTATTTTCAAACACTCCTTCAATCAAATGGCAGTCTTAATCATACTGGAAAATTAGTGAAATATGTAGTAAAAGATAAGAGATATATAAATATTAAGTGTTGAGCTTTTTTATTATCATCATTCCAAAACAATCATTATAAAATCCCTCAAAAAAGAAATCTAGAGTTTTTTCTTTTTTTTTTTTTAAGACTTATTTATTTACTTGAGGGACAGAGCCAGCATATGGAGGCAGAGGGAGAGGGAGAGAATTCCAAGCAGACTGCTGAGCGCAGAGCCCGACACGGGGCTCAATCTCATGACCTTGAGATCACGACCTGAACTGAAACCAAGAGTTGGACACTTAGCTCACTACACCACCCAGGCGCCCTGAAATCTAGAGTTTCAAACAGATGTATTTTTTTAAGATTTTATTTATTTATTTATTTGAGAGAGAGAGTGCATATGCACAAGGTGGGGGGGAGGAACAGAGGGGGAGGGAGAATCTGAGGCAGACTCAGCTGAGCACAGAGCCCAAGCTGGGGCTCCATCTTAGGACCCTGAGATCATGATATGAACCAAAACCAAGAGTCAAACAGGTATTTTTATTCTTTTTTTTAAATCACTGCTCCCTCCCTTCCTGTCAAAGATGATCTCTTAGGCAAATTTTATACATTTCTATGTCTAAAGGAATCCCTGGCCACCTCAGAGAGTGCGCAATTGGGTAACCTCTTCTCCATTAGTACTGTTGGATGTGAAAGATGAAAATAGCTGCATAAATTGATGGCGGCTTCTGTTTCTGACAGTATTCCAAGAGAGATGTCCAGAATACTAATAATAATCCATTAAATGCAGGCTGCCTTCAAGGAGAAATCCTTAAAGGCCAGAAATACCAAGAAAGCTCAAAGCCAGAGAGATAAACTAGCATTGAAGCAGGCATTTAAACAGGAGCCTGGGAAGAGATAAAACGTGGGATCCAAACAGGGTGGAGATTAGATCTGACTGGATGTAGTAGGGGAAAAAATACCATTAGGCAGATGGAGATGGCAGGGACACGTGCCTTGCTCATCCTCGACTCCGAGCAGAGTGGAAATAACTAAAAATATCTCCCTGGAGAATTCTATCAACAGACCTGTACTCACACAAATTTAGGACTACAATTCATATTACAGATATGACCACACCTCCTCAAAACACACTCAAAGTGGTTCTGCAGGGGCACCTGGGTGGCTCAGACGTTAAGCGTCTGCCTTCGGCTCAGGTCATGATCTTGGGGTCCTGGGATGGAGCCTCTCGTTGGGCTCTCTGCTCAGCAGGGAGTCTGCTTCTCTCTCTCTCTCTCAATAAGTAAAATCTTTTAAAAAATTGTTTAGACACACAGATCAATATAAAACAGAGAACCCAGAAATGCACTCTCAACTCTATGGTCAACTAATCTTTGACAAAGCAGGAAAGAATATCCATGGAAAAAAGACAGTCTCTTCAAATGGTATTGGGAAAATTGGGCAGCCACATGCAGAAGAATGAAACTGGACCATTTCCTTACACCATACACAAAAATAGACCCAAAATGGATGAAAGACCTAAATGTCAGACAGGAATCCATCAAAATCCTGGAGGAGAACACAGGAAGCAACCTCTGTGACCTCAGCCTCAGAAACTTCTTGCCAGACATGTCTCCAAAGGCAAAGGAAAAAAAGGCAAAAACGAACTATTGGGACTTCATCAAGATAAAAAGCTTTTGCACAGCAACAGAAACAGTCGACAAAACCAAAAGACACCCGACAGAATGGGAGAAGATACTTGGAAATGCCTTATCAGATAAAGGGCTAGTATCCAAAATCTATAAAGAACTTATCAAACTCAATACCCAAAGAACAAATAACCCAATCAAGAAATGGGCAGAAGACAGTTCTCCAAAGACGACATTTCTCCAAAGACGACATACAAATGGCCAACAGACACCCGAAAAAATGCTCAATATCACTCGGCATCAGGGAAATATAAATCAAAACCACAATGAGATACGACCTCACACCAATACGGAGAAAGAGGAACCTCTTACACTGTTGTGGGAATGCAAGCTACTGAGACAAACCAGAAGACACTTTTAACCATAGGAAACAAACTGAAGGTTTCGGGAGGGAAGAGGGTGGGGGTATAGGGTAATTGGGTGATGGACATTAAGGAGGACACATGAGTTAATAAGCACTGGGTATTATATAAAACTGACGAATCACTGAACTCTGTACCTCTGAAACTAATAATACACTATATGTTAATTAATTGAATTTAAATTAAAAAATAAAATTTTTAAAATTGTTTAAAAAAAAAGAAAAGGGGAAACTGGAAGTGTACTGAAAGAACAAAGGAACATCAAAAATGACCAAGCACATTTGGGAAAATAAAAAGCAAACAAAACTTAAGAAATAAAAATATGTAACTGAAATGGGATAAAGAATGGAGTGAACCACATACTACACACAGCTGAAGACAGTAACTGGAAGACATATGGAGAAATTACCCAGAACACAGCAAAAAGCATTTAAAAATTGGGACATCCTAAAGAAAAGTTAAGATCAAGGAAGTCTTACAATGTGTCTAGTTAGATTTCCTGAAGAAGATGTTAAAGGGTACAGGAGAAATACAATACTCAAAGAGATAATGGCTCTTGCAGAATTGAAGATTTTTCAGGTTCAGAAGCCCCAACACATTACAGGCAGGGTAAACGGGGAGAGACGGGGAGAAAACACAAATTCATCTTCTCAGCACTTCATACTACCTTAAAGCTGGAAAACTTCAACAAACTGAATTAATCTGGAAGTTGGGGTAAAATAAATACAGATGCCAACTCTTCTTTGAGTATAGCTATATCCCTACATGTTAAGAAAAACATATAGCACCCTCTCCAAAATATTTATCTAAAAATCATCAGGAAAGAACTAACCAATACCATGACAGTCACCCCTCGGATTGGGCAATGCTATGGGGTGGGAGGGAGCACAATGTCCAAAAAGGGAGTGATATGTGGGTTAAATCAGTCAACACAATGAAATGCACAGGCACTGAAAATAATTGTTCAACTTCCACCAATTTTTTTTTAACTTTATTTATCATGATTACTATGTTTTCAGTTACAGAGAGAAAGAGCTAGTTGGTTTTATATTTTTAGGTCTGTCTGCTCTTGGTGGAAGGGGTGGGACTATAAATTGATATAAACCTTGTATAAGCATATAGGGAAGAGGTAGGAAGAATTAAATTAAATTTCCCCAGGAGTTGTGGTATGGCAGAGAATATTTTTATGTGAGCACATTACTTTTAGAATAATTTTTATTTTAAAAATAAAAACAGCAAATTCTCTTTTAAGAAAGTTTTGGATTTAAAATTTGTTATCATTTAGCCAAATGAATAAGTTGCTACAAAACTTTGTTTTTTAAATGTCTCTCAAGTAGAATGAACCTGGCTTTTGAAATTCACTATTCCTCCATAATGAGATTATACTACCTATGTATTCCTATGCTGCCCACAGGAGTAATTTATTTTTTTTTATGATTTTTTATTTATTTGAGAGAGTGAAAGCAGAACAAGTAAGACAGAACCTGAGTGGGGGCGGGAGGGTCAGAGGCAGAGGGAGAAGCAGACCCCCCCCCTTCACTGAGCAGGGGGCCCAGGTGGGGCTCTTCTGGAATCATGACTTGAGCCAGGGGCAGGCCTTAACTGACTGAGCCACCCAAGCACCCTTGCCCACCGGAGTAATTTAAATTAGATTTATCNGGGGCGCCTGGGTGGCACAGCGGTTAAAGCCTCTGCCTTCGGCTCAGGGCGTGATCCCGGCGTTATGGGATCGAGCCCCACATCAGGCTCTTCTGCTGTGAGCCTGCTTCTTCCTCTCCCCCTCCCCTGCTGTGTTCCCTCTCTCGCTGGCTGTCTCTATCTCTGTCGAATGAATAAATAAATAAAATCTTTAAAAAAAAAAAAATAAAAAAATAAAAAATAAATTAGATTTATCAGAAAGAGAATTAAACCCCTACTCCTACCGCTACCACCCCAACAGGGCTGAATTAAATTTTTATTCAATCAGACCTTGCCAGGTGCCCAAAGAGCTTACCAGCTTGTATGAACTGATCAGATAATAAGTGGCGGCTTCTTTACCTAGGGTTAGTGGGCTGTGACATAAACTATTAACTACTTAAACATATTAGAAGAATAAGTGATGAATTTAATATCTTATATTTTAAAGATGAGGAAACTGAAGTAAAAATACATTTTAATAGCTCTTTTGAAAGCTATTAAAATATACCATAGCTGTGTACTTATTAGCCCACAGAACTATGACTTTTTATGAAGGTCTCAGAGAAAACCCTTCATTCACTTGCTCACTTATTCACTCATTCAAAAATATTTATTAAGCATCCTTTATGTGCCAAGCATGTGATCTGTGACCCTTTTGATACACTGGCAAATAAAAAAACACCAAAGCCCATGGAGTGTTTACCAACCATGGTGTGCCCAAAAAGAAAATCTCTGAGTGTCTTCCCTGCCTCATCTATATAAATACCTTTTGGGAAAAAAGAGCAACCCACACAGTCACACACTCCTCAGAACATCATCTCTGGGTATATATCCCCCAGGGACAGGCTGCCAGCGCGGCAGCTTAGCTGAGGGCTGCGGCTCATGTCTTTCAAACTGGGCCACTGGGCCTGGGCCCCATCTAACCTCTGCAGGGCTGCACACAGATCCCGGAACCGCTGTCAATACTGAGACTCTCTCTGCATGAAAGCCAGCAGGCTGTTGCTTAGCTCTAAGGATCTCTATATACAGGGCCCCAGAAAGAGCTCACATGTATCAGAGCCAAAGACACACATATTCCATGATGCAGTGATTTCTCTCCTGGGCAGAGGCCTGAGAGGAATGTGAGTAAGTGACAAGGATACACACAACGAGTATTCACAGCAGCAACGTTCTCAACAGCCAAAACCTGGAAACACCCCAAATATCTATCAAGAGCAGAACCGACAAATAGTAATATATTATTAAAATGCAATATTATACTGTAATGAAAACAAATTAGAGCCACACATAACACAACACAGACGCAACTCAAACAGAATGTTGAGTGAAAAACATCCTAGAAGAATGTGCAGAGCCTGATACCATTATTATATAGTTCAGAAAGCAAGCAGTGCTTCACAGTGTGAACACTATCGCACTGTGCACTTAAGAATCGTTAAGATGCTGGGGCGCCTGGATGGCCCAGTCAGTTAAGCATCTGCCTTCAGCTCAGGTCATGATCTCTGAGCCCCACATCAGGCTTCCTGTTCAGCAGAGAGCCTGCTTCTCCCCCTACCCCTGACACCACTCGTACTCTCTCTCTCTCGCTCCCTCTCTCAAATAAATAAATAAAATCTTTAGAAATAAAAATAAATAAATAAATAAATAATAGAGAATAGTTAAGATGCCAAGTTTTAGGTTCTGAGGGTTTTGTTTTGTTTTTTTTTTACCACAATAAAGAAAGAGCAAGCAAAATTAATTTTTTCTTTAGGGATGTTTTATTTAGGGATGCATATGTGTATGTGTGTGGTAAAACTGTGAAGGAAAAAAAAAAAAACAAGGGAACGAAAACCACAAACATTAGGATGAAGTGAGCTGGGGAAGAGGCAGAGGGAGAAAGGATTTTGTGAGGTTCCATGGGTGTGCATGATGGGTTCAAGGTCACAAGTATGTGTTTTATAACTCAGCTTTATGATTTAGATATATAATTCCTTTATCTGCACCAGACATTTTGTAAGTTCAAAAACAGGGGGGCATATGAGTGAACATCAAGGTGTACCCGATTCCTAGACAGGGACCTCATACCAAATATTTTTTTTTTTTAAAGATTTTATTTATTTGACAGAGATAGAGACAGCCAGCGAGAGAGGGAACACAAGCAGGGGGAGTGGGAGAGGAAGAAGCAGGCCCACAGCAGAGGAGCCTGACGTGGGGGCTCGATCCCATAACGCCGGGATCATGCCCTGAGCCGAAGGCAGATGCTTAACCGCTGTGCCACCCAGGCGCCCCAAAATATTTTTTTAAGCCCAGACTTTGCAAAGCAATACAGCAGAAGAAAATGTGGTCACTCGACTAGAGAAGGGAAAGAGAGGGTGGTGGGCATAATTTGTGAGATGCATGCAAGGCAGGTGAGGGAGAGATCATTTAGCTCCGGGGGAGCAGTAGGGTACACAACTGCCTGGTCCCCTTTCCAGTCCAGTCAACACCCCATGTACCAGGAGCATCTTCAGTGTGCTTCTCCCCAGGCCGCCTCACTCTCACTTTTCCTGTACAGTGTGTTGATTATAACTCCTTTGATATTATAACGAGTCATTCCCAGACAACTCGGGAAGTTAAAGGGAGCTAATTTTCTACCATAAACAAAAAACTGTGTTTAACAGTAAGGTATTTACATGAAGAATGAAGAGAAAGGGACAAAGGCAAATAGTTAAATTTGATCTGTCTTTTTAAAATATCCTCAAGTTGTTCTTTCCCTCTGAAATATCTTGGCCAAACAGGTGAAATCCTACATTTTACATAAACATGTTAAAAATCAACCAGAAGGAAGATAACCGAAAGTCTTCACTGCCTCTACTCCCCCAACAGGCAACTTTCAGGCTTTTTGTCCACAAACTGCTGCTTTCCAGGGATGGAGGCCATAGCTAAAGCTCTCAGCCCATAAGGGAGCTGCCTGATAAAAAACCCCAAGCCCTGAAAGTAAACACTCATATATTACAGTAGTACTTACCGTTCAGACTCTAAGAGGAAAAAAAAGAACATGTGAGAAACTGTTTCCTATAATTTAGGAACCTACATTATAAGAATAAAGATTTCTGTAGAACAAGGAAGCAAAAAGTTTTACCCCAAAACAAGAAATTCCCAAACACAAACAAACATCTTCTGCAGGGCAGTATCAAGCCATTCCCAGGAAGCAGCACAGTGCTCGCAGACTCCCAACACATGGCAACAGCAGCCTTTGATTCCTAAGTCCCGTAAGAGGCTATCAGTTTCACACGTCTACTAAAAATAAGCCAAGTATTTTTAAAACCCACCGTTGACGACACGCTGCATGTCACAATTCGTTACTGAAAGCTGCCAGAAGCACAAATAAATCCGAAGAGAAAGGAGTCACTGTGAGAAAGCTTTTGCTCCCCAACCACTTCCCACAAAGAAAGGCTGGGAAAGAAAAGAGGGGAAAGCTTGCAGAGGGACTCACATGGCCTTTCAATCTCCCCAACTTTTTAACAGCCTGGCTCCACATCCTCTGGAGGACCTGAGCAGTCTTCATGGCTTCCGGAGATTAATCAGCCAGGCCCCTGCCTACACCCCAGGCTGCTCACCCATTGCCATCACTCCACGTGGTTATGTAAGGCGGATACAATAGTGGCCCACATTCCCAGCAAATCCTGTTGTCATCTCGCACAGTGACACATCCATACAGCAGGGACGCCGGAATGCTTTGAAAAGCACCACTTGTGAGGAGAAAAAGAAAGCAGTCGGGATTTATACCACTTGAACGGCTTTCTTTCCCTCCCTTTCTCCCATGCGAGGGAATGAGAGAATCACAGCAAATATTCTTGTTAGGTATATATAATGACTCACTATCGAAGTAGAAATTATTAAGCAAATAGAACATTTTGGAGCAAAACTCTGGAAATGAACATTTAGAGAAGTGTTTATTTATACAGACCATCCCATATACACATACACAAAAGGTATAAGGTGGCTGGAAATGAACTGGTAATGTTGCAGGTGAATGGAATTGCTAATGTTACACAGAAATTAAAGGCCTGAAGATAAGATGTTTCACATCCTTGAAGATAAGAGGTCTGCAGGCGAGAGGAAGCTTGGAGCCAACTGGGGGACAGAGTGCTCACTCAGCAGAGTTTTCTCTTCTCCCTAACCTTTCTGTAAATTTAGCAGATAAAAGAATAACAAAGAGCAGTACCATCTGTTTCTGTTTTTACCAGTGGTGGGGGGTGGGGGAGAGTGGAAAAGTACATTTTAGGTTTTTGAACGTCAAGAAAAGACTTTATGGGATGCCTGGGGTTTCAAGTCGGGTTTGGGATTTCAGAAGCATGGTCTTGGGGATGCAGTCATCGTTCTTGCTACTAATGTACACGTCACACCAAGGGTACACCAAGCAGTCTGTAAATGTGAACAGTGCACCCTCCGAACCATTTGGTAAATAGGGACCATGAGATGGAGACCATACAGGAAACAACATGAGGCAGAGGCAGAAACGGAAGCTGTAAAGGCAGAAGATCTGGGGTGCAGTCTCTTTTCTGTCACTTAGCTGTGGGGCCTTGGATAATGTGTCTCCTTCTTCACAAAATAGGGATAATACCACCTACACCTCCAAGGGCCATCATCAGCCTGAAATGAAATGCCCTCTACAAAGGGTGCATGCTGAAGAGGCACTCGAAAATGTTCCTGTCTTTCCCGTAAGCTCTTTATAAGCATTAGAACAGCAAAATAGGGTAGGAAATGAATAAAAGTTTGCTCCAAATCTTGTACCAAGAAAGGCAGGAAGTACAACACCCAGTACTCAGCTGGGCTGTGTGGACAGGCAGGCTCCCTACACACCAGCCAGGCTCATGCCAGGGCTCACTGGCTCACTGGGCCCCAGGAGCAGAGAAGCACAAGAACCTAGGCAAGGAGGGAAGGCACAAGCAGCTCCCTCCTTGACTTTGACAGTCCTTCCAAAAATACTTGAGCTTCCCTGATGAGGAAATAAATACTTCTTTCCGTAATTTATGCATACTGCCCAGAAGTCACAGGCATTCCACCACTTAAGAATTCCAGATTCTTGTACACTGATTTCCAGAAGTCACAGTTTTTGCCCTAATTCTTTTAATTGTGCTAAAAAAAATGCATAACAAAATTACCATCTTAATCATTTCTAAGTGAACAGCTCAGTAGTGTTAAGTACGTCACACTGCTGTGCATCCAGCCTCCAGGACTCGTCTTGCAGGAAACTCCACACCATTAAACTCCCCATTGCCCCCTCCTCCCAGCCCCTGGTAACTACCATTATACTTTCCGTTCCAATGAATCTGACAACTAGATACTGCAAGTAAGTAGAATCTTACAGTGTTGTCTTTTTCCGTGGGATGTACTTCACTTAGCATAATGTTCTCAATGTTCATTCTTGTAGCATGTGTCAGTATCTCCCTCCTTCTTACGACTGAATAATATTCCATTGTATGTGTATACAACATTCTGTTTATCCAGTCATCCATGGATGGATACTTGGGTTACTCGTACCTCTTGGCTACGGTGAACAGTGCTGCTGTGGAACATGGGTATGCAAAAACACTATCACTAATTCTTTACTCATTCACTCAGCAAATGTTTACCAAGTGCAGCCTACTAGACTGAGGATCAAATGACACAGATATAGCACTGGCAGCACCTGGCTGGCTCGGTTAGAAGAGCATGCAACTCTTAATCTCGACGGGGCGCCTAGGTGGCTCAGCCCTAAGCGTCTGCCTTTGGCTCAGGGCGTGATCCCAGGGTCCTGGGATCGAGGCCCGCATCGGGCTCCCTGCTTGGCAGGAAACCTGCTTCTCTCTCCCACCCCCCTTGCTTGTGTTCCCTCTCTTGCTGTCTCTCTCTGTCAAATAAATAAATAGAATCTTTTTTAAAAAAACACAAAAAACTCTTAATCTCGGGATTGTGAGATCGAGCCCCACAGTAGGCACAGAGATTATTAAATGAATGAATGGATGGATGGATACATAAAAAGCATGACATTTAGAGATACATCACTGCCCTTGGGAAGCTTGGCAAAGAGTCAGCACCTGATTGAGGGGGGGGGTTCCCCTACACAGGTGACACTGAGATGAGGTCTGAAGAATGAATGGGATTGGGGCAGGGGTGGTGTTGTGCAGGATGCAAGCAATAGCACAGGGCAAAGACCCTGAAAGAGTAGTGTAGAGAGTGGCCATCGGAACCACTGCAGCCTTTCCCTAGAAGTTATTCTACCAGGGGCATCAAAAGGACATTTTGTGGTGGAACAGCCTCAATGAGAGATCTCAAGTTTAGCAATTTACCTTCCCAAAGATTTCTAACCTCCATAATCATATATTCAAGAAACACTGAACAGCAGCCTGCGGACTGAAAGACAAATTACCCCAAGTCACTGCAAAGGCAGTCATAGTCCAGTGAGGAAGTAGGACAGTAAGCAGTAACAACAGCCCAATGCCACTTACTGCCACAGCAGATGAAGATAAAGGCTCACTGGACACACTGCTGGGAGACAAGCCAAGTCCTTCCCTCACAGGAAGGATTTGAATGGGAAAAAGGAACAATAAAATCAACAAATAAACATACATTATAATCGCAGGAGTAGTAAGTGCCACGGGCTGTGACACTGGAAAGCGCTAATCCTAAAAAAACTGGAATTGCTCTCCAAGGAGGGGGGGACAGTAAGTGCAAAGGTCTTGAGGTGAGAAAGAATCTCATTATGTTCAAGGAAGAAAAAAGGCCATGTGGGGGTGGAGCAAGGTGAGTGATGAGGTAACAGCAGTTACAAAGAGCATACCCCTCTCCTGCCTCACGAAATCGGTCTTATTTTAATGGCTGTGAAGGATTTGGTAAAAATTATAATCGCTGGGCACAATTTCAAGACACCTATCAAAGAAATAAGCTGGAACCACTTTTTCCCAGGAAAGGCAGAAGATTAGCTCATCTCTTTTCCTAAAATGACTAATTTTTAAAATTATAAACCAAATCCTGGGCTTTGGGCCACTTGCCTGTGGTCTCTCAAAGTAAACCCTTCCTTATAGCAGTAAACTAGTCAGCAGTGAAGTAAGCAAGTCTTTAAGTAATTTTTGGTTTGCCAGTAAAAATTGTCCATTGTTTATTCCACAAGTATTTCACTTTCCGATGGGATAACAAGGCCATCACCAGCTCCCTACCCTCCCTTCACAGCTCCAGAGGCAAGTGCTCACAGGCAACAACTGAAACTGTGGGCACAGTGTGCTCACAGCACACACCTCACAATGTTTACAGTTAAGAAAAAAGTAACATACACAAGTTACACGAGGGGTTCCTGATAGGTCATCAGAATTCATATGATCAGATTCCAGGCCCACTGCTGAAAGGTCCAGAGTTACTGAGGTTTTTTTCAACCCCATCACCCTTCATTTACCTAAGGTTTGAAAACTTCAGTCTGCATTAAAATAAAGAAAGAATTGGAAGACAATGACGGTATGCCTGGGGACCCAACTGTTGTTGAGAAAGCAGTTGTGCTGAAATTCAAAGGGCAATGAACACTTCCAACCAAGACTCTGACCCTCCAACCCACCCATGACCTTGGGCACACACTGAATTCTGTTGCCATTTGATACAATTAAGGAATAAGAATATCACTGGCTACTTTGTAGGGTGAAATGAAGCAAAGTCCTGTGGAAAACACTGTTAAATCCAGGCCAACAAACCTCCAAGTGGGAGGCAGGGTCTTCATAAATATACCCCTGGCAATGGCAGCCATATAATGCTGAAGAAAGAGCTCTGCAGGCCATCACACACACCGGCTCCAAGCTCAGCTCTCCACACATTCTACAAGCTCTCTGACCTTGAGCAGTTCACTTGGTAAGGCTCAGTTGCCTCATCTGTAAAATAGGGCACACAATGTCTACCCTATTACAAATGTTGTAAGGACTGAATGAAACAGCATTTGGAAAAGCCCTGCTCAGTGCTCATCACAGAATTAGCACTCTCGATAAAGGTGCCCACGAACAATACAAGATCACTCCCAAATAAGAACTGCCTGTTTTCTGTTGCCGGAAGAGCACAGTCTAGTAATTAAGAACGTATCATGGAATCCAAGAGAACTAGAAGTATATGTCCACACAAAAACTCGTACACAAATGCTCACAGCAGCATTATTTATAACAGCAAAAAAGTGGAAACAATCCAGATGACTGTCAACTGATAAACGGATAAGCAAAATGTGGTCTATGCATACAACGGACTGTTACTCGGCCATAGTAAGGAATGAAGTACCAACATACGCCCTGTAAACAGTTGAAGAAGCCTGATAGATGATTCCACTCATGTAAAATATCCAGAAGAGGCAAATCCAGAGACCACAGTAGATCAGTGTTGCCTGGAGTAGTCGTTCAGGGAGAAATGGGGGTGATTTAACTAATGGGTGTGTGAGTTACTTTTTGTGGTGATAGAGATGTTCTAGAATTGATGTGGTGTTGGTTGCACAACTCTGTGAATACATTAAACTACTGAATGGCACACTTTTACTGTATATTATGTGAATTATATCTCAAAAAAACCTCCCCCCCCTTTTTTTTTGAGGGATGCATCATGGATTCCATAATCAGAAAGTGGAGATTCCGGTCTCTACTGCACCACTTAACTCAGGCAAGTTAAATTAACTTGTCTTTGCCTCAGTTTCCCCAACTGTAAACCTTTCTAGGGTTCTTACGAGAATTTAATCAGTGCATGTAGAACACTTGGGGTAGTACCTGACACACAGTAAATGCTCCATCATTTTTAGCTATTATAATATCATAATTATTAGGCTCATCTTACATTAAAGGAGATTTAAGTCAGATAAGTGAAGTAACTTGCTCAAGTTCATGCAAATAAAATGTGGCAGAGAACAGATTCTAACTCAGGTCAGTGTGGCTGCAAAGCCTGTATCCTTTCCGCTGAAGAACGCTGCCTCTTTCCCTGTATACCAACAGAGCCTTTCAGAAACTACCTGTGATCAGTTCCTGGCCTTCCAGCCCCCTCCCCGCCCCCAAAAAATAAAGAAGCCATGGTTGTTGGTGCGTGGGCACCAGGCCAGCAATGGATCCAGTCCCTCTGACAAGCCTGACAGTCATTTCCAAGTAGTTGGTCTGGGTCCAGTCAACCTGGCTCAGCAACTCTTCTGAGTGACTGCAGAACCCTGACGACTTGGGAAGGAGAGGGTGCAGGAAGAGAACTTGGGCAGATTATTTCTGGCTCTTTGAATAGCCAGCTAAGTTAAGTTCCTTAGGGCCGCACCACTGTGAACACATGTGTAATCCAGGGGACCCAAAACATATCATCACTAGTGAATACTACAAAGTGCCAGACACTGTGCTAAGTGTTTAATGGCTGTTAACCATTAGCCCTTCCAAAAAACTCAATTCCTCCCTCTGTTACTTATGAAAATAGAAGGTCTGATGAACCATGAAACAAAGGATTGGTAAATTGGACTTCATTAAAATTACAAACGGCTGCTCTGTAAATGACAATGAAAAGACTAACCAAAAACTAGGAGAAAATACTTGCAAAGATGTCTGACAAAAAACGATTATCGGACAAATATATACAAAAAACTCTGAAAACTCAACAATAAGAAAACTACCTGATTAAAAAACAGGCCAAAGACCTTAACAGACACCCCACCAAAGAAGATCCACAGGTGGCAAATAAGTATACGAAACGATGTTTAACATCATCTGTCATCAGGGTTATGCAAATTAAAACGATGAGAGAGCACTACAGGTGTTAAATGTGGAACAGTGACAAGAACAGAAGCGGTCAGGATGTGGAGCAGTGGGGGCTGGTGGGAATGCAAATCGGTACAGCCCCTCTGGTGGAGTTGGTGGTCTCCTTAAAAACCAAACATACTCTTGGGGGCACCTGGCTAGCATGTGACTCTTGATCTTGGGGTTTTGAGTTTGAGCCCCACGTTGGGTAGAGAGATTACTTAAAAAATAAAATCTTTAAAAAAGTAAAACAAAATAAACAAAAAAAACCAAACACACTCTTATCACACAATCCAGCAGTCGTGCTCCCTGGTATTTATCCAAAGGAGTTAGAAACTTATGTCCAAACAAAAACAGATGTTTATAGCACCTTTATTAAGAATTGCCAAAACTTGGAAGCAACCAAGATGTCCTTCAGTAGGTAAATGGATGAATAAACATGTGATGCATCTCGACAATGGAATATTATTGAGTACTAAAAAGAAATGAGCTATAAAGCCATGAAAAAACATGGAAAAAACTTAATGCTAATATTACTAAGTGAAAAAAGCCAATCTGACAAGGCTATATCCTGTTTGATTCAAACTATATGGCATTCTGGAAAAGGAAAACTATGAAAACAACAAAATGATCAATGGTTGCCAGGGTTAGAGGGAAGGAGAGAAAACAGGCAGAGCACAGAGGATCTTTTAGGGCAGTAAAAATATATGATACCATATGATAGATACACATCATTAATACATCTGTCCAAATCCACAGAATGTACAACACCAAAAGTGAACTGTAATGTAAACTATGGACTTTGAGTGGTAATAATGTGTCAGTGTAGGCTTATCAACTGTAACAAACATCCCACTCTGGTGGGGAATACCGATGATAGAAGGCTTTACCCTGTGTAGAGGGCAGGGGGTATATGGGAAATCTCTGTACCTTCCCCTCAGTTTTGCTGTGAATCTCTAACTGCTCTAAAAAATTTAAATCTTAATTAAAAGAAAAAAATGTGTGTGTGTGTGTATATATATATATATATATATATATATCCTGAAATATTAAGGAACTTGCACGTGGTTCCACAACTAGTAGGTGGCTGGTCACAATCTGAGTCCAGATCTGCATGAGTCAAATTTTAGTAAGATATGACCTGGGGAGGGGAGGGGATCAGCAGATAATTACATTTCAGACCTCTATGTTCATAGTTCTAATCCACTGAGCTATGAAATATAACTGTAATTTAAACAGACCATTCTTATTTGTAATTACACAGAAACCATTAATAAGCCAAAAGGGAACGTGCTAATTTGGCAACAGGGACACAGCCCTGTCTACTCTATGATTTTTGAATCTGACTAAGCCCATATAACATTCAAACACAGCTTCACTTAAAACAAACAAACATACATACAAACCACCACCCCATGACAGGTAGCAAGATAAAGAAAATTATAAACTGCCTTGTCAAAAGGTAGGTTAGAAAACCAATTATTAGAGTGCTCAGCTAAATCCTGCTAGCAGGGTTGGCCCTAGTGCAACACAGAATAAACTGTCCCTCCCAGACCCAAGGCACCATCAGAGGATGGCTCTCACAGAAAAGAGTGACACGATGCTTCCAGCATGTATCAATATCCATGGTTAATCCCCAGAAAGCCAGTAAGCCTTACAGAGACTGAAGCCTCAAAGACAAGCCTTTTCTATCAGAACTGGGAAATAAATGTAGAAACTTAAAAGACCTCACGTTTAGGTACTTTATTGCCAACACTTGGGAGCTTATTAGAAATGCTGAATCCTGGGGCGTGTGGGTGGCTCAGTTGGTTAAGCATCTGCCTTCAGCTAAGGTCCTGCTCCTGGGGTCCCAGGATAGAGCCCCATGTCGGGCTCCCTGCTTGGCGGGGATCCTGCTTCTCCCTCTCCCCCACCTCATGCTCTCACACTCTCTCTCATAAATAAGTAAAATCTTAAAAAAAGACAAAATGCTGAATCCCAAAGCCCTACCTACCTTGGACCTGTTGAAAAGAATATGTGTTTTACCAAGAGCCCCGATGTGATTAACGCGCAAACTTAAGTTAGGCATTGGTCTAGCAGTACCTCTAACAGAACTCTGAGCTGTAACTGACAGTGCTTTGTACCTGCACTGCCCACTGGGGCAGCCACCAGGCACATATGCCTAGTGAGCATTTGAAATGTGGCTATTAAGAAACTAAATGTTTAACTTAAATTTATAAATAGCCACGTTTAGCATATAACTTGTTAACCATATTCCTAGCACTCATTTAATGTTTCCATCTGTTTTTGGCTACTTGAACTATTACTTTGGCAAAATTGTAGTGCATAGAGCCCTCTCCATATTTTGTAGTATTTCTGAATTGAACACCACAAACATTTCCAAGCATCTTCATATGTACTGACCCATTATTTTTAAAAGAAGTTCCAATAATTCAAAGTGCTGTATCAGAATGAGTCAAATGCCATGTTTTTTAAATCCCATTCTGAGGAGAAAAAAGAAAAGAAATACTACTTATTTACAGACATAGTACTTGTTTTCATACTTTAAGGATCCTTTTGGCAATCTTTTAAAAATTTTCCTGCAAGGGGTGTCTGGGTGCCTCAGTCAGTTAAGCATCTGATTTTTTTTTTTAAGATTCTATTTATTCATTTATTTGTTTACTTATTTATCAGGGGGAGAGAGAGAGAGAGTGAGTGAGAGCAAGCACAAGCATGGGGAGCAGAACACAGAGGCTCTCCCTTAAGCAGGGACCCTGATGTGGGACTCGAGCCCAGCACCTGGAGATCATGACCCAAGCCCAAGGCAGATGCTTAACCGACTGAGGCACCTGGGCATCCCAAACATCCAACTCTTAATTTCAGCTCAGCTCATTATCTCGGGGTTATGTGATCAAGCCCTGCATTGGGCTCCACGCTGAATGTGAACCCTGCTTAAGATTCTCTCTCTCCCCCTCTCTTTGCCCCTCCCCCATTCACGAATACACTCTCCTCTCTCTCTCTCTCTCAAAAAAAAAATTTCCTGCAAGAAAAAAAGAACAGGAAAAAAAAGATTCTGAATTCCTTATGTAAGCATATTAGTAAAATTTAGTAAATTATACTTGGGGGTTTCTTAGTCTTTTTTTTTTTAAGATTTTATTTATTTGAGAGACAGCAAGAAGAGCAGGGGGAGGGGCATAGGGAGAGGGAGAAGCAGACTCCCCACTGAGCAGAGCCTGATGTGGGGCTGGATTGGGGGGGGGGGATATCATGCCCTGACCTGAAGGCAGATGCTTAACCCACTGAGACACCCTGCTGCCCTTTTTTTTTTTGTCTTTAATGGAAATTTATTTAATTAAACTTACTCTCCTTACAAGACACTTTTATACTTTGAAAACACTAATTTAACCAGCTCTCAGTATGAGGCATAATAATTTTATATTAAACCATTAATCTATGAATAAGATTTAAAAGCTTACAATTTATGGTTTCAACCATATGTATTTATGTATTTATTATACATTTAAAATATCAAACTTGGTAAGTGAAAGTGTGCTTGAACAGTACATTTGGCACAGTGGGGATCCAATGCAGCTCGTGGAATCAACGGAGAAAAACAACTCTCAGTTGCACTAGAACACACTCCATTAAGGGGAGGGGGCAGCGAAGACCAGAGACAGGAAGGGGAAAGGTGAGGTTTCCTGCATCCACCTCCCACACCAAGGCAAAGTGGGAGACCAAGCCAAGCTATTAAAAATACTGAACATGCAAAAATGAGTAAGCCTTACTAACGACTTTGACTTAGTTATAAAACACAGGAGATGTAACTGCATCGAGTTATACAAAAATAGTAGGCTTCTCCTAACGTTTTCTTCTCATAACAAAATTTATTAAATAAAGAAAAAGTTAAGATGTTTGAAACAGTTTTGTTTCTAAACTTAGATCTCATTCTTTGGTCTAATATCTTATATGTCATTATTATATTATTTAAACTGAGTTAAACTGAATCCATAATATAGTGTGCAAATACCCCTCCCCGACTCTGCACTGTTCCTTTATTGGTGACACGGGAAATTTCAGATATGGGTCATTTTTTAAAAATACTGAAGTCAGCAATATTGAGCTCCTCTCAGAAAAATCTATCTTAGCCTAGTAACAGAAATTGTTGGTAGAAATTGTATGCGATCTTTTTTTTTTTTTAATTGTATGTGATCTTAAAGCATAAAAAGGCACCCAACATTTCCCTTTTGTGGAACTGGTGGTGATGGTGAGGAAATCAGAAAAGTCCACTGTGTAGTAACAGACACGATCCACTAGGTGGCGCAATGATGCAGAAATAAAACTTTCCCTTCGAATTTAAAATTTCAAAATAAATGCCATTTAGAGGAAATTAGAAACGAACTTTAATAATTACAATAAAATCCTGCCACTATAGCTTTTATAAAAGCAAGATAAATTTGCAAATGGGGGGACTAAAAGTAGAAAATAACACTTACTTGTCATTCATTAACATAAAAACACAGAAACGTATGACAATATATCATCACCCTGCGAAGTTGCTAACCTGGCTCTGGGTGCTGTGGGATAGTCAAAGGAATTTAAGCCATCTGGAAAGCAGAAGACAGCACTTTCAAACTGCTAATCACTGCATCTAATTAGTGCAGAGGAACATAATCACTGCATCTAATTAGTATAGAGGGACATAATTTCCAGAAGACAGACCTACAGGAGTTAGTTTCCACGTAGAAGGTGGGATCCATTCATTGGTTCATTCAACACATATTTATCAAGCACCTCTTTCATGCCAAGTTTTGTACTGAGCACTTTAGATTAAACAACGGGGGTAACAAACCCAGCGCTGCCTCCAGAGAGCTCACAGGCTAACGAGGGTCAATATAAATCCAGTCAGCAGCTGCAGAACTAAAGCTGCCCAGTGCTATGAAGGGAAAGGACACACAGGTCTAGAATAGAAACTGGCCTCTTCGGGAGACCAAGGAAGGCTTTCCTTCCTAGTGACCCTGTGCAAGTAAGGTATGCAGCTCACTGAGGAAGGACAAACAAGAGACACCACATCTGGGGCACACAGAGGGAGGCAGGTGGGGGAGCCTGGGACTCAGGAAAGACCTCTGTCTCATCTATGAGTAAGGCAAAGTCTGAGGCAGGTCAGTGGCACAGGTAGATTTGTATTTTTATATACTTGAGTCTAAATTCCTTATTTTACTGAGAGCCAGAGAAGAAATGTAAGCCTAGGTGGACAGCCCCAGCGGGTTATTGGACACAGGGGGTAGGAAGGAGGAGAGAGGGGCCTGACACTGATTCCACATGCAGTAATGGCTCCTCAGGGCAGCGAAGCCGAGGGGCCCATCCAAGGATTTAAGCTCCAGTCAAGATCTCCCTTCTGGGGATGCCTGGGTGGCTCAGTCGCTAAGTTCTGCCTTCGGTACAGGTCATGATCCCAGCGTTCTGGGATTGAGCACCGCTCAGCAGGAAGCCTGCCTCTCCCTCTCCCACTCCCCCTGCTTGTGTTCCCTCTCTCACTGCCTCTGTCAAATAAATAAATAAATAAAATCTTAAAAAAAAAAATCTCCCTTCTACTGTGAGGAAAGACAAAAGCGAATTATAATTTCCAAGCCAAGTTCCAACTGTAGTCTTGATACTGAGGGGGTGGGCAAGAAAAAGGGGCCAAAGGGGCGCCTGGGTGGCACAGCGGTTAAGCGTCTGCCTTCGGCTCAGGGCGTGATCCCGGCGTTATGGGATCGAGCCCCACATCAGGCTCCTCTGCTATGAGCCTGCTTCTTCCTCTCCCACTCCCCCTGCTTGTGTTCCCTCTCTCGCTGGCTGTCTCTATCTCTGTCGAATAAATAAATAAAATCTTTAAAAAAAAAAAAAAAAGAAAGAAAAGAAAAGAAAAAGGGGCCAGGGAAACAGTAACACACTACGCTCTCTCTAGCTGTTCTACTTCATAAGGGGCTCAAGTCCCTAGTTGTTACTAACCAGCTGTTCTATGAGCATCTTGGGTCATAACAGCCATCCTCCCAGGGCTTTTGTAAAGACTGAGAATTTTATGTGGGAGCTTTTATAAACTCTGAAGTACCACACAAGAGGGGTGTTTTCTATATTAAGTAAGCCCCACCCTAAAAAAAGGCAATGTGGAATAAGTTTAATAAGATTTAAAAAATAGATTGCATTCAACATTTAAGTGTCTGTGTACCAGGCTCTGAAAACAAAGACCGAACAACATAGGACATAGTCCCCACCCTCAAGGGATGCTAGATTTTAGGATGTAGGAAGGCCTGGAATAGTACAGAGAACAATGACAGTAAATGCTTAAGAGCTGAGTGTCAGTCACTGATACCAGTCCAGAGCCTTTCCAAATCTGCTAAGCAGAGGGAACATCATTAACTCCTTTTCTGCACTAGATTTCTTCAAGACTTTTAACCCATGATGGCATTTTATGATCATTTTGAAGGTTTCCCTGACAAGAAAGAATGAATTGCTTGGAATGGAAACAGTCAACAATGTAGAAACACAGTGAACAGTACTGTCCCAAGGCAGGAATCCAGGGAAATAAGAACATCCAAAACCCAGACAGCAATGTTTCATCGTAGAGGGACATTTCAGTTTCATGGCCTTTCTGCATCCTAAAAACGAAATGTGTTTTGAACTATATTTTCTCCACAGTTTCTTGTGCTTATGTTACTGCTTAACTTGGAGGAAGTCTACACTCAAAACTTCTCAACTGGCCCCTGTTATCCGTCATCTTCCCGGACTAAAGCCAGAAAGCAAACTAGCCCAACCCCTTCTCTCTTTCGCTTCCCCACAGCCAAGAAGGGTGTCAGACCAGTGTCCTCATGAAGCGAGACTCTTTCACAAGTCAGCATCCTGACATACGTATTTCCAGACCAAGCATCCTGCTTCTGGGAGTTCTAAACCATGGCCCAGCAGATGTTTTCTTGAGGGGCCACACAGTGTATTTTTTAAGCTCTGGAGGCAGACGTTATTACATAAATACTTACATAACCAATTTAAAATGAACCCATTATAAAAGATGAGAACAATTCTTTGCTAGTAAGCGGGGAAAAATAAAAACAAAAAAAAAAACAGCCAACCAAACAGGCAGTTGACTCTAGTTTGCCAACCCCTAGGCTAAACTCATGCAAAATTCAGCAATGGCTACTCATGTGCCGGTGTCTGTTCACCAGGACAGATCATTACCTGCAAGGTGTTCACACCGCTATCGAGGAAGTACACACACCTCCTGATTCTTGCTTTCCTTCACCTTGGTTTTCACTTTACTCCACCTTGGTTTTCACTTTACTCTTCAGTAAACCTTAGGACTGCCCTTAGCATCCAGTCACTATTGAGGGATAATCCTGTTCTGTTTGCTTATTTCTTTACTTTTTTTTTTTTTTAATTAATAAGGGGTTAGTTCTGAGTGGGTTTGTAATCTGAAAGTTAGGTCAATTCAAAAGTGAACTACACTTGGTTTTGGTAGCAGCAGAACTTACCTAGTTATAATTTACCTAAGCTAAATTCCGAACTTGTTCACAATTTCCAATCACATACCACAGGGGAAGCTGGGCTAAGATCAAAATCTTGCTTCAGATAATCCTCAAAGTAGATCATTAACTGCATGTGTTAGTATTATCAACATTGAACAAGCACTTTGTGAAGAACTGTGTTAGACAAAGAGAAGTAAAAACCTTGGTTCCTGATCTCAAGCTGGAATGCTCTCTGTGCACCCTCAAAAAAAGATAATGAGGATGTGGCACCCATAACCCAACACAGAGGCTGCTTTAGAAGACATTTTTTAGGGACGCCTGGGTGGCTCAGTCGGTTAAGCGTCTCTCTCTCTCTTTCTCTGACAATAAATAAAATCTTTAAAAAAATCTTCTTTAATTTTTTTAAAGAGAGGGTGTAAACACTGGAAGTTTCCATTGTCCACCCCGAAGTCCAACTTAGAATCTGGTCAGAATTATATAGCCAGCATTTGCGTGGCTGACTGAGCCTACGACCAAGAATCAACATTTCCAATAGTATGAGCCTTAACATTCTGTCCATGAATGCTCACCTAACTCATCAATTCTGGGTCCTGGGGGAAGACAGCTCTGTGGGGACAGTGAGGAGGAGAAAGGCAGCCTTAATAGGATTCCAGAAGGAAGTCCGAAAGAAACGACGTCTGTATTTGGAGCCTTCCCAGCTCTTTCTACCCCTTGGGCTGTCTGCTCCAGTTTCCAACATCCTCCTACCCCAACCTGTCCCAAGGTGAACCCATGGCACTCCATAATTAGTCTGCTCACCACCAAAATGCTCTAACTCCAAAATTCCCAGTCTATCTTGATCCTCAATCAAAATGTTCACTATATTCATGCATATGGTTTTGGCTACGTATTGAAAGAAAGCTTACTCTTTTACTTCACACAAACATGTATGTGCTAGCCTGATAGCCTGCACTTCTTGGAGGTATGTGATGTTTTACAAGATGTACTTTGATCCTCAGGCACCTTGTGATGGAATTCTGACCCTTAACAGCCAAATTCCCAAACACAGCAAGTCTGAGATGTTCTAATTCCATAACCCATGTGCTTTCCAGCCACAAGAAGTTTTTCTTGACATTAACAATAATTGTGCGGTTTTTTGGGGGGGGTTAGGGGGAGGTTGATGGGATAACAGTCATTTCTAACTAGAGGCTGTGGACTTGAAGAAAGACTCACAGAAAAGGCATATTCTTAACGTTTCTATAATAAATTGTGGTTTTAGCTAGCTGCTTATATAATCTACTTCTCCATAAGGCTGTGTCTTACTCATCTTAGAGTCTTTGAGGTCCCATACAGTAATGAACACAAACAAGTCACTGAAAAATGAAAACATCTCTTAAAAACACGGATATAGAAGGGGGAATGAAGCATGAGAGAAGGGGGAATGAAGCATGAGAGACTATGGACTCTGAGAAACAAACTGAGGGCTTCAGAGGGGAGGGGGGTGGGGGAATGGGATAGGCTGGTGATGGGTAGTAAGGAGGGCACGTATTACATGGTGCACTGGGTGTTATACGCAACTAATGAATCATTGAACTTTACCTCAAAAACCAGGGATGTACTGTATGGTGACTAACATAATATAATAAAAAAAACATTAAAAAAATAAAAATAAAAAATAAAGTCACAGGTGAAAAAGGAAAAAAAAAACAAACCACTGATTTATTACTGTGGGGCACCTGGATGGCTCAGTCAGTTAAAGTGTCTGACTCTTTGTCTCAGCTCAGGTCATGATCTCAGGGTTGAGGGATCAAGCCCCGCGTTGAGCCCTGCACTGGGTTCTGCACTGGGCATGAAGTCAGCTTGAGATTATCCCCCTCCCTCTGCCCCTCCCTCACGCACACACACAAGTGGGATCTTTAAAAAAAAAAAAATCGAAATAGTATTTTTACTAATGATGATTCCCTGGGAAGAAAAACTTCTATACATTTTCAATAATAATGTTTAAACTCCTAAAAATCAACAGAGGACCTTTAGCTTCTTCCATTATGTCTCCGCCCATCTAATTCTGAAAAGCAGAGGCAGATGGAATTAGAAGAACCTACCAGTTTTGAATTAGTCAAGTGACCTTGGCTCAAATGCCCTGCCTACTACACGAGCTGTGTGATATGGGGCAAATTACTTAACATTTCTAAGCCAGTTTCCTGACCTATCAAAACAGGTTTTAACACCTACCCCCAACTGGGCAGGACTGGTCAGTGAGATCTGCACCAGGGGTCTAACACTGTCAGTCACATGCTTCCTTCCCTTGCTTCATTACAGGAAAGTTAGGAGAAGTCCAACAGTACAAAGCAAAACCCACGGCATCTTGCTTGGTGTCCTGGCTCCCTCATGTTAGGCATTTTTTACAAACATCAGGACTTCTGCTGCACACTTGGGAATGGAGCAGATTGAGTCTGCCCCCAACACACCCATAGTGGTAGAAATCAAGGACACAGCCTCAGAACTGCCCTACAAGCTCTATGAATGCATATTTTAGATTTGTTGCTCCAATGATGAAATGTTCCTGTTTCCAACAGTCTCCAAGCCACCTGCAAAGTGCTTTTTTGCTGGGCGGGGAATATAGTAAGAAAAGGGAGAGAATACACACTCATGCGTATCCTATTTCAGTCCTTTGAGACTTGCCTGCTCCACTGTCTTCCCTTCACCTTCCTCCACTGCCTGAGCAACTATGCTCTGTCTGGACTAGGAAAGCAAAGATCTAGACCTCCTCTCAAGAACTCATATCACCCCCCAACATTGAAACTGATACCCTTCCCAACACTCAGCAGAACACAGGCCCCCGTGAAAACCCTGCTTTTCTGAAAAGATAAACACATGCACTGCAATTCAGGTTAGATCTACTCAAGGACTTCTTTTGCCATTCATTGCTTCCAAGCATTCATTTTGATTAAGCTCATCCCAATCAAAAAGCTTATGTTACAGGGCGCCTGGGTGGCACAGCGGTTAAGCGTCTGCCTTCGGCTCAGGGCGTGATCCCGGCGTTATGGGATCGAGCCCCACATCAGGCTCCTCCGCTATGAGCCTGCTTCTTCCTCTCCCACTCCCCCTGCTTGTGTTCCCTCTCTCGCTGGCTGTCTCTATCTCTGTCAAATAAATAAATAAAATCTTAAAAAAAAAAAAAAGCCTATGTTACTTCTTATGAAGATAACGGACTATCCATGTAGCAGACTACACAAATAGAGCCAGTATATCCAAGTTGAAACAGATGAAAGAGACAGACAGTCATGACAGCACCCCAGTTTCAATGATACTTCACTGCATAGATCATTATCCCAAATGTAAAGGCAAAAGAAGTCGTCTGGTAACTGTCCGGAGTGAGAGGTTACTGCAGTTTTTTCAGGACCCTTCACGACTGGGATATAATCCAATCAGGTCAACATTTATATATAATCATCCAGTCACACTCAGGACCACTAAGAACAACAATGCAATTGTTACTTGGATCTTACGACTAAGCCCAATGAGCTTTTTTACCCCATAGTGACGTGTGCGCTCTCCTTTGCTCCTGTTCTATTAATAGGTGAGAGAGATTCTTTGAGGCAGTACGTACTGACTGCAAATATTTCATGGTAATAAACAGCAAAAGCATTGGCAATTTATGTTTTCTGGACAAAGTAAATCATAAACACAATACTCAGAAACTTAGCAATGCCTGAACTAACTTTAATTTTAACCCAGTTCTGTTTTTCCACATTTTACAGAAGAAAGGCTCACACAGAAGTTTATCTCTAAAAAAGTACATGACTAAAATTCCCAAATGTGAGGAGGTTTCAGGACTGAGGAGGGGGACATGTGATTTCAGCTGCCTTTCTTAATTCCCTAACTTTTGTGGAACATGAGCTCATGCCAGAACTTGGCTTATTTAAAAAAACAAAAATCTAAAGGCCATTGTCAAATAAAAATAAGGGCTGTAAAAGGGGCGCCTGGGTGGCACAGTGGTTAAGCGTCTGCCTTCGGCTCAGGCCGTGATCCCGGCCTTATGGGATCGAGCCCCGCATCAGGCTCCTCTGCTATGAGCCTGCTTCTTCCTCTCCCACTCCCCCTGCTTGTGTTCCCTCTCTCGCTGGCTGTCTCTATCTCTGTCAAATAAATAAATAAAATCTTTAAAAAAAAAAAAATAAGGGCTGTACTTTACAAAACACACAAAGCAGCACCACACGGCCCTCCCTGAGGCTGTAATACTACTAGCTGAAATATTTATAGACACCTGGATCAGAATACATATATATTTAAATCATTTTTGTTGAAGGAGTGAATTAGGTCAGTGCCCTTAAGAAGCCCCCATCAGTTCTCTTTTCCACTCTCCAAACAGTGAAACCCTTTGTCCATTGTATTAACCACTGTAAACTGTTTGGACGTCCATTGTTAGCCCTGGCCGACTGGGTAAGTCTGGCTAAAAAGAGATGAAATGGGATTCTGTCAATATATTTCTCGCACAATCAAATTTAAGCAAGCTTTGCAAAGAGCCAGCTCAATCTAACTACTACACCAGTGGCTGAAAAGAAGTTACTGGTCACGCTTATCTTGGCACTTAGAGTATTTGCATTCCTGTCGCTTCAAATTTTTCTGCAAGGAGCCTTCAGAAGTAGCACTGGAGATATAAGCCTAAAATAAATTGTTAATCAATCAATCATTTGGCCAACCCACCTTAAAGCAGTAATAGTAAGGTCCCTAGGAAGTAAAAAACTGATTCAACTGGTTCAAAATGTTTAAATGTCTCAAGAGCAATACAGCGTAGCTCACATTTCATAATATAAGCTAGAAATAGGACAGTCACTATTGCCAAATGTTTCAGTAGACTAATGTGGGCTGTCAGAATGAGATCTAGGCACCAAACAGGATAAAAATCTAATCTCTTTCCATTTCATTTGTCAAAAGATAAAGGAAGCTAAAGACAGAAAAAGGGAACATCCTTTTTATCCCACCTATCAACAAGATTTATGTATCACCTTTTACTTTATTAAAAACTAACAAATCAGAATGACTTCAAAAAGAAAACATTAATTTTCATAAAGTTTACATCAAAGCAGCGGTTCTTAGAATTAAGTCACCTTCTAGTTTCTGCATTAATTGGTAGGCTTGCAAATTATAATTTCTACAGCTTACTCATATAGAAAAGTACCTAGAATCACAGATTAGTAGCTGCTGAAGCTGAGGCCCTTCAGGGAAACAATTACATGACAGGTGGGTCTTAAGCAGCATCCGTCCTCCAGCACGTGACTTTAAAGTCCAAGGACAGATTCTGAATGTGCGTTACAGAAAGCGGTCTCAGGGCTGCTTTGGCATCGTGTTGTTCTGTAATAATGATGCTACTATAAGTTACAGCCACTGCCACTTAGGTTGCCGGTGCAGCCCCAGGAGGCATCCATCCCATTTCTTGTTGACTGGCACTCATCGTCCCTTCCTCCCAGAGGCCAGAAACCCCCAGGCCCCTGGCCCACAGGGTGCCCTTGTTTAAGATTTAGGAGGATGAAGGAGAGCAGTTTGCTTTCTTTTTTCCTACAGCAGCAGTCACAGGCAAAGTGGATTTGCCAGACCCGAGCTGCGCACTCGTCACTAAGTTCCCGACCATTTCAGCCATCTCTGGGCTGCAGAGGCTGAGCAGGTGGAAGAGTGTTTCCAAGGTCCTGGCTCTGGACCACAGCAGCTTTCTAACTTGATGGGGGCAAATATGAAAGCCGGTGTGGTGGGCCCTTGGTTTTTGTCCCTCCAGTCTCTTGTTTTGCAGGCATTAATGCTCTCCGTTAAATTCCTTTCTCCTTGAAATAGCTAAAATGAGGTCTCTTTTCTTCACTGAACCTGACTGATCAGGTACATAGTGCCCATTTTACAGCTGAGAAAAACTGAACATGAAAAAAGTAAATTGCCAGAGGTAGAGCAAGCAAGTGGGGGGACAAAGGAATTCAAACTCAGGTCTGCCTAACTTTAGAGTTACAGAATGGAAGTTAAACATATCCCCAACATACGACCCAGCAATTCCACTCCTAGGAATTTAGATAAGAGAAATGAGTGCGTTAAGTCCACAAAGCAAAGTGTGGGTGATTTCCCTAGCAGCTTTAGTCATAATAGGAAAACACAAACAGGCAACAACCTAAAAATCCAACAAGGGAAGAATGGGTAGACAAACTGTGGCGAACTCATATAATGGACAACTACGCAGTAACAAACAAGAACTACCGAATCACCTAACAATACGGATGAATCTCACAGAAGTTACGTTGAGCAAAAGAAGCTAGAGACAAAATGTTGACCTTATTTATACAGACCCTCTCGAAGTCAAGCAAAACTATCTCATGGTGAGAGAAGTCAGCAAAGAGGTTTCCTTCGGGTGGGGTGGTAACAGTCAGAAAAAGTCTCAAGAGAGAAGCTTCAAGAATGATGTAAAGTCCTGTTTTTTTTATCTAGGTGGTAAACACAAGTGAATACAGTCACTTAAGCACTCATCCAGCTCTGGAATCAGACAGTGGTGTCTGCACAATAGTGTGGATGTACTAAATGCCACTGAACTGTACACTTTAAAATGGTTAAAATGGTGGGTCTTACGTTATGTGCTTTACCACAACAAAAACCAATTTATCAAGCTGTCCACTTGAGATCTGTGCACTTTACTCTAAGTTATACTTCAACAAAACACCAGAAAAACAACAATATAAAAAAAAGCTTCATTATGAGTAAACAAGCTTGAAAGAACAGAGCCTGGATACCACTGTTTCTATGGGAAAATTTTTCTCAGTTTCCCACACATTTTTTAAATCTCAGTTCTCTGGTAAATTTGAGTCCACCTTTCCTGCCTCTTCCTGACTTGGGTAGAGACACCTGCAATCTGTGCACTTAAGCAGTGTAAGTAAATATTGCTCTCAGAGCTTTTATTAAAATTCAGATTTAGGTCTGCTGGAAAGAAGGCCACCGGTATTCAAGATGAACCCAGGGCCTCTTCATTTCAGTGTGTCACCACCTGCCTGTTTTTAGACTCCAACAATAACACCAGAAGGAAAAGCACAAATGCTTCCAGTTCCATTTCTGGAAAATCTCAATGGGTGTCTAAGATGCCACAAATCTCTCTCCCCTCTTAAAACTCGCGCAGACACTGAACAGACCAGCCAAGGTAGGCAAAGTGTTCTGCCTCAAGTTATGCTGAAAAACTCAGAAGTGCCTGAAGTGACGGTAAAGCTCAAGCAACAGGGAGTGATTCTGCGTCAGTGAGCAGTGAGGGCCTGCAGCGGTACCGTCAGCCCATCTGTGAAGACCAGGCTCCCAACGCCGGGCGTGCCTTACCTTGCTTCTGCCACAGGCAATCTGGGCCCTGAAAGAGAGGTCCACGGGAAAAGAAGCGAGTGCTGGAGACTCCCAGTATGCAGCTCTTACTGGAAAGAGAGGAGGGGAAGAAGAAAGAGAAGAACGATTCTCAAGAAGCAATGCAAGGTGACTGAAGATAAGTGGCTTGGGCTGCATAGCAAGGAAGAGAATACAGCACACACTGTGGTGGTACATTATTTAAGCTGCAACTGAATAATAGATCTTTCCGGCACTTCATGAGCTAAACAACTACTGCCACTCTTGGGTTCTCAGTTTGTTCTTTAGAAAAACATCCTTCAGAGAAAATCCACTGGACCTCTTCTTAGAAGAAAAAAACAAAAAGAAAGAAAACAAACACAAGTTTTTTAAGGAGCATGGAAGCACTTTAAGATGACAAGAACCAACAGAAATTATTTAGAATGTCCTCTCAGCTTTATACCCAACCACTTAGAACCCTAAGCACCAGAGAAGACTTCAGAGACCTTCAAATACAACTACTTATTTCCTTATAAAGAAACTTCCATTTACATGCCTTAGCTGCAGTCACCCAGCTAATTAACACAGCTTACACATCACTACAGAAAAGGTCAGTACGTAACTCTACAGGTTTTTTTCCTACTCACAAACTATCCATCCACTCACTATATAAATGTCAGGAATCCACTCTTCTGAGTTCCCAGTGAGTCTTCAATTCTTTCTGGTTTATGCAACAAAAGCCTTCCCCAGATCCGGTCGGTTCAATGTGGTATACTTAGTGGACATGTTTGGTGCCCTGTCAGTTTCTGGGGTTACCCAGATGACTCAGACCAAGGAGGGGCTCAAGGCAGACGGGAAGTGACTGGCATGGGGCAGACATGATAAGGGCTCTCATAAATACTGGCATGTGCACACCAACCAATCACGGACAAGAAGGAAATCGATTCGGCCTAAGTGAAGAAGGGTAAGGGAGGAACCAGGCCTCTAAAAATGAGCTCACAGGGACATTCCTTCTGAACGAGTCATTCTTTTCAAAAACAGAAATGGTTAGTTTTGCTAATTAATTCCCTCAAATAATTTCATTCTGCTTGTGCCAGATATATTTGTGAACGGTCTTCTGTGGACTGAGAATCAGCTGGTTGCCTCTCAGAGCATACACTGCCCTCCTTCCCAACACAGACTCGGGGTCTCAGGTATGCTCTACTACATAAGGGATAAAAGAAACCCCACAACCTAGAACTTGGAACACCGCCTTTATTATATGACAATAAATGGCTCTCAAAAAATGGTTCCCATCAAAGTCATATTCAGATCCTTATTTCCTCCTCAAAGGAATGAAGATCTCAGAAGCTACAAGTCTGAGAAAAGTTCATTTATTCCTACTGATGATTAGAAAGCATTATTTCCCCCGTTCACCTTCAACTCGAATGACAAAATGTAGAGTATCTGCAGTGTTCTTTCATCTCTACCAAAGCTTTTCTTTAATACAGTGGCAAAGATATAACTGGACTCTAATCATTATCTGTTAATTACAGCCTAATAACTGTTACCTACCAGGAAGACTATCCCAATAATCGTCTCAAAATGCATTATATATATCCCCCTCCAAATGCCTCTGGCTTGTCACTAACTATAAATATATAACTATATATTTAGTCTCACACAGAGTGTCTTAATCAGATGAGGCATATAGTAATTAAAGTTTCAGAAGATGATGCCATTTTTTTCTTGTGAACATAATGTATATATTCATATGGCTGATTAAAGTCTACAACAGAAAATAATAATTGCCCTATTAATTATTTCTGAAGTCCGTCTTTATATATGGACATAGGTAAATTTAGAAAACATGTGCATTAAAGGATAGGACATGAGATCTTTGCCATAATTAATGGTATAATTTTGAAATTTTTGTCAGTCCAGCTTCCTAAAACACAAAAATTTTATTCACTCCTAGCATTCCTGCCACCCCCCAAACCTCTCCCACACACATGCAATGTTGGGAGAAGACAAGTAGAAACAGAAACTATAAGCCATGAATATTTCAGTTAGGCTAAATATTAGTCTGAAAGTTAAAATAAACCTAATTACAAAAATGCATATTGCTATGGTCTAAAAATGTATAAGGTATGGAGGCACCCGGCTGGCTCAGTGAGGCATGTTAACTACTGATCTTGGGGTCCTGAGCTCGAGCCCCGTGCTGTGCGGTAGAGCTTACTTTAAAAAAAAAAAAAAAAAGTACAAGGTGTATAAGTGATTAAGAAAGACTGCATTATGTTTTTAAGGTTAAAGACCTGATTTAACTGTAACCATCTGGCAGAGGCACTAAACAAATATCTGCGTGGATTTAAAATGACTAAAGTACAAGTTACTAACTGAAGGCTTAGGATTTCACGTATAAGGTGTGCATGCACACACATGATTAAGGATTTTGGTGACTGAAACTAAGTGTTTTCTACCTACCATGACCATGAACTTCAATTGCTCATTTTTCCAGGTCAAGGCAGGGTTACTTTTTTTTTTTTTTTTAACCTCAAGACTTCCAATTCTTACTACAATCCTTGTTAAAACCTACTTTACAGACCAACATAAGCAACATTTTTTAAAAATTAAATGCACTTCCGGTCACCTGGCTGGCTCAGTCGCTAGAGTGTGCAACTCTTGATGTGAGGATTATGAGTTCAAGCCCCATGCTGGGTTGTAGAGATAACTTTAAAAATTAAACCTTTAAAAAATAATAGATTAGATGCATTTACATGTGAGGCTATTTGGCTCTCTGCCTTCTCCAGCACTGCTAGGTCAGGAGAGCAAGCTGTGCTCCATAGCAGAGTGATGTCCCCCTGCGATGCCAAAGTGTTTCCTCCATTTTCAGTCCATCCGTTCATAGGTGTCACACCAGCAGACCTTGTCTGACATTCCTGAAGGTGTGGTCAAGGTACACGCAGCTCTCCATAACTCAACGTCACACTCGTATTTTGAAGAGTTATTACCAAGTCCCAGATTTCAACGGCTGTGTTCACAATTTTTGCCTTATTCTCATATCACTCATCCCCAAAATTTATTTCTCTTACATCAAACTCTTTGTTTTACTTAATACTTATTGTGCCTCATTCTGAGCAACCTGTCCACAAAATAAGTGAATTTGGTAGCCGGCTTTATATTTTTCATCCTTGGAGTACAATATTCATGCACAGTAAGTGAAAAATAACATGCCACCTCTAAGTCTGTCTGTGTAGCACACTTTAGAAAACATTATTTAGGGAACAGGGAAAAAAAAGGCAGAAAAAAATGCTTAATTAACATATCAGACATTTTTTCAATACGACAGTCTTCAGTCTCTCTTCTGAGCTCACAAGTTATTAAGGCTGATGAAACTTTGGATGCAGTGGCCCGCCGGATGATAGAGGCCCTAGGCCCCTTAAAAACAGAATGAAACCATCACCGTCATGGGAAGGCCTCCGCATGCCCATCTAGGTTCTAGAAGTGAGAGGCCAAGTTAAGTGCATTTCCTAATAAACCTGAAAACGTGAGAGCAGACACTTTGCAACTCCCAGCTCTAGCCTTGTGTGCAATAATGTAGGTGGCATGCAAGCTTAGCCAGCTCTATTTCCCAGGTACCCTTCAAACCTGGAACTAGCGATTGCCAGTACTGAATGCTAGGACTGAGTGCCTGAAAACTGTTTTCCACTGCTTTCCATGGTCTTTAAAAAAATGGCAAAACCACCTTAGATCCTCATAAATTCAGTAACTATGTTGGCCTCTGCTAACAAGGGTCATCATAAAAATTCCTGTGGGGGTGAAGTAGGCCATAAATAGTTTCAGGGAAGATTTCCTTTTTAACCTCAAAAACTGCACAAAAACTCTCGAGTTTTTAACCCCCTAAATAGGTGTTAAATCTGATGGGTGAGTCTATGTTTCTGACCCCAATCCTTGGGTTTAGGAGCAAGAAACTAACTCAGCTCAGATAATCTTTCTGCCCCCCTCACTGTACTCCCCCCACACCTGCACATCAATCACACCCCCCTATGTTACTACACCCCAAATCACCTTCAATGGAAAATGCCTTTCAACACCAAGGCTGGCTAGTCCAAGGCCATCTGGCCAACAATTGTTGGCCCCCTGATTACTGCTCAGAATCTAATCGAGGAGGCGTTTTATAGGGAGTCAGCTCTCAACCTAGATAAATTAATCTGTAGCCACAGCTCCTTAATGGGATTTGTTTTAGGGATTAGGCATAGAATTCCCTGACGGCTCATATTCTTGGTAAGAGTATGTTGAAAGTTTCAGCTGTGATTACTAACCCTTCCTCTTAACCCCACCCCCGCCACCCACACCTCCTGCCACTCCCGGCCCAAATCTGCATGACTTTGTCAACTACAGCCGGTACTACCGTCCACAGGACTAAAGTGGCCCCGCCTAGTTTCAAGAACTCACCTGTCTCAAAAAAGAATACCTTCAAACGAGAAACCCTTTCTCAACTTAAGTCACTGCAAGGATTTTTACATATCCCGTGCATTCCCAGGCACTCTGCAAAAGATAAATGGCTGGCTGTAACCTTTTGTCAATGTACAAAGAATCAGATCAAAAGTTAAACAACTGTAGGCAGAAGTCCTCGCAAATGGAATTCCGGGGGTGGGGGGGCAAGGTTAAAATTCACTGGTCTCAGGCATTTCAGTGCCTCAAAAATAGTAATATTCCCTGTGTAGGGGGTGGGGCGAAGTGTTTAACGGGAAACTGGTTCACTTCTTTGTAGGGAAAGTCAAGTCACTAATCCATTAGGGATTTTAGGACTTCCCCTCCCCCCAAGTTCTCTCACTGGCATTCAAGGCCTTTCAAGACTATGTGCTACTCTTTTTACCTCAGCTCCTGCGTAGACACCTACCTGGTACCTACCTGTACTTCTAGATCCCACCTCCCAGGACCCAGCACTTCGAGCTTTCAGCACTTGTCGTCGTTCTTACTGGTAGGTACCGTTTACCTGGCATCCACACATAACATCCCAACACCCTGACATCATTTCATGCAGTCCTCACTCAGCCCTATGAGGTAGGTGTATTGTTATTAGCCCCATCTTCTTTACTGGCTCGTGCTGTAGGTATTTGTTCAAGTGCGGCTATTTCCCCCCAGAGAGAATCTCTAAAGGGAGCGTGTGTGTAAGGCAGTCCCACCTTGCCGGTATTCTGTACTGCAGAGTATGCCTCTGTATTGCACACGCCCCGCCCCCCCAGCCACAGGTATCCCAGCAGAGTCTAGTCTCCAACAGTCTAAAACGTTCAGCTCTAATAGACTCTTGAAGGCTCTGAGTCTTGCTCATCTCGTACCCCCTCAGAGACCGCCACAGGTAGGTGGTACTTGTTATTAGCTGTGTGGTCATGAAAAAGTGGCAGCAGCCATTCCAAGGAAAGAAATCCTGCTTCATCAATCTCTGGTAGCAGCTCTGAAAAAGCTCAAAAAACACCCCAAAAGCCACTGTTGCCCGAGTGAAGGACCCCTTCTCTCATCTCCCCAGAGAAGCCACAGCACCCCATCCTTACTTCTAACTGGAACTCATCATTCTTAATTATATGCATGCTTTCCCGACAAGACAGTATAACAGAGGCACGCTCTTTAACACTTGTATTGCCCACAACGAAGTGAAGTTGTTCATGAAAATTTACTGAACAGTCAAATTTCATTCTTAGGATATTTAATGCTACAAATGCAACTACTCCTATTCCTCACAACATCTCCTTCTCAGGTGTGGGTGTAGATGTTACCCTCCCCACTACCCCCCCCACTCTCTCTCCCAGGGATGATTCTGACAAAGCAGGGCTGGTTCTCCCAGAACGACTGTCAGCACACCCAGCACAGACCACCAGAAGGTCTGAAGCAAAGGGCCCCTTTCCCCTCTATGAGGATTCCCCAAGCTGAGGGAGGGTGTGTGGAATCACAGGGCAATTTCTATGATGGGCTGAGTCTCCGCTGGGAACTGCAGGGAAACCACAACCATCATTACTCAGACCAGACAGCTGCCAGGGTAGCAGCACTGCCCAAGAACTGAAGCTAAAATAGAGGTGGGAGGCTGTAGTCCATTACTAAGCCCTGGAGTATTCACTCCCAAGTTCGTCCACATTTCAAGAATGTTAAAGCCCTGTAGTCAAAACCCTGATTATTTATAACTTAAACTACTGTGCAAAAGCGGAAACTTGACAAATGAAGACATAAAAGAAAGGGAATGGTGACAGGTAAGATAATACCAGAGTAGAAGGCATTCATCACTCTCTTTTTGTGGCTTCCTCCAAAACCCCATGTCAAGTCCCTACTGAAAACAACCTTTACTTGTCTTAGAGGCAGCTGATTAAAAGGGGAAATGAGGCTCCTGATCTCCAAAGAGTTGTCAGTTTGTCTCACACGCACATGCCTGTAACTTTGCTTCAAGTAGAGTATGTGGTCTGAACAGAGAAGCAAAACACAAAGGCATATGCAGCAGGCTGCACAACAGGCAGGACGAGATGCCTTCAAGGTAGCAGGGATCCAGGACAGAGTTCAGGACAATTTCCCCTACCCTCCTGGAGACTTCATCTGAAACCCAAATGACTTCAGAGAGAAGAGAAAAGGATCAATCAAGGAGCCTTGAAGGCCATGAGCCACCACCCGCTCCGGTGAAATCTACCCCCTGCCCTCGGCCCCACGTTCAGGAAGAGTAACAGCTACCAACCGCACAACAGGAAGCCCACCACGCGCTCCCACGCTCGTTCCCCGAGACCTTTCTCCCAACCAAGCGGACTCGAGAGGGCACTTACACGAAGCCAACCTGACAGCTCCCGCCGGGGTGGAAACCCGCGATCTCCTCGCACCGGCATCTCGGGTGCAAGTCCCGCCTGGCCTCCCCTCTTCCTCGTTGTCCGCGCAGCGGATCAGTCCTAGGACCCGAAGCCGGGGCTGCGGGATCGCCGGCCCACGGGGCCCACCCCTTTGTCCCTCCTCCCGCCGTCCGTCGCCCGCCCCCCGCCGGAGCGCAGAGCCTCTGCGCCGGCCGCCGGACCCGGGAAACTCTCAAATGGGCCGCTACCCCCCCGCGCGGCCGGGGGGGTGGGGGGAGGGCTCGCAGGGCCAATCCCCGAGGCCCCCGCGACTGGCCCCTTCACAGGCGACTCCCGGCAGGGGGCGGGAGGGGGCGGCGGCGGCGGCACGGGGAGCCCGGAGTCCGAACGGCCCGCGGCCGCCGCGCCCTACCCCCCGCCCCGGGCGGCGCGATGGTTCGCTCCGCGGCGCGCACTAGGCCGGCAGGTCCGGCTCCGGGCGCGCGCTGGGGAAGCGCTGGGAGAGCAGCAGGCTGCTTGGGGCTGGCCTGTCTGTCCCCAGGCTCTTCCTTTGAGGTCGTGTGCGCATCCGGTACGAACACTTTTTTGGAGAGGTTTGCGGCACCTCTTTAGCTCCCTTACGAAAGGAAGAAGAGAGGAAACCCCAAAGTTTTCTGCCCTGCCTAGAGGCCTGTCCAGCCAGCCAACACAGACACGGCACTGTACCCACATTTCCCAGCTCAACAACTGATTACCCGAATTCCGAGGGTGTTGGGAATGCTCGTGTTAAATAAAATGTGGCTTTTGAGGAAAATATACTCCAGGTTATCTCTTCGGCACATTTCCAACAACTCCAATAAAAAGACGGAACGCCTCTCTTGTCAGCTTCTAAAAGTGTACCAGTAGGTCACAAATGCTTTTCCAGGAGGATTTACTGAATTCAACTCAGAACGTTTACTCGTTTTAGAGTCCTGTGTACAAAGAACTGCACAAGAGAAGTAAAAGCTTCCTTATTTTAGGGGCATGTAAATTATTCGGAGACTCAAAACAAGTACACTGATTAAGGGAACCACGTTGTAAGAAAAAAGTGCGGACCACCTTGCTCTTCCCTTAAAATTGCTTTCCCTTAAAGCAAAACTCGGCCTCGGCTCACAAGTGGAAGGTAAGAGGTAAAAGGTCTGGTCCGACCCACTGACGAGATGCAGATGCTGGGCTCTCTCTGAAAAATTGCTTCACTTCCTGCGTAATCAAAACAAGTTTGGCAGTTTATGTGGAAAAACAAGTCCAGCAGATGCCGCTCTGAAAGTGTTAGGCTTCTGGCCTCCTTTGGGGAGCTAAGTGCATGCCTCTGGATGAAAAGCATTGTGAGTAACGTTTCCCACTTCCCTTCAAGTTTCCAGACCTAGGCGTTTGGGCAGTATTCCTGATGTAAGGTGTTACTCTCCTGACCTAAGCACCGATTTAAAAAATGTTTCCCAAATTAGGTAGTGCTGAGAAACAATAACAGTGATAGCCTTTGTGAACTGGTCACACCTTAGTGATGTGAGCTTTCATTAGCATTTAAAAAGGAAGAAAGGAATCCAGAATGTAGCACTAACATCTGCTGAATGATTTCCTTTTTCTCTCAAGAGATGCACTGTCCAATATGATAACCACTTCCCACATGTGGGTATTTAATACATTTCAATTTAAATTAAATAAAATTAAAGGAAATGACAGTTTCAGTTCTTGGCCACATTAGTCACATTTGCAGTACTCAGTAGCCATGTGCAGCTAATGGCTACAATACTGGACAGTGCAGATATAGAGTATTTCTACCAGGGCAGAAAGTTCTATTGGACTACACTGCTCCAAATAATGAAATAGTCTTATACGGGAAATACTATTCTTCTGACACAGTGCCTGACACAGATTAACAATAAATAGTTGTTGAAAACATGATTCAGTTAGTACACTAGCATTGCTGGTGGCAATTATAAATAAATACAACTTTTTGGAGAAGGAATTAACAGTACATATTTTTCCCATGTGGGTTGCACATTTGAACCCCACTCCTAGAATTTGTTTCTCCAAAGAACGTCCATCACACAATCACTGAACCGCTTCTATCAAGCCAGACCCCCTGATAAAAACTAAGAGTCTCACCTAGGGGAGCTCAGTCTATTACAGCAGACGCTCAGTAAATAATAAGAAACTGTAAGTGCTGGGATTCCTGGAAAGCTCAGGGGACTCGGGACTTTTGGGATCCAGATGGGGCTCAGGGAAGGCTTTCCAGACGTGGGGCTGCTTACAGGAATGAATTTGTGAGACAGAAAGAGGGGGAAAAGCTTTCCAGGTGCAGGGAATAAATACAAGTGGAGAAGCAAGGAATGAAGAGACCACAGACTTGTTCTTTAGTGCCAGGAAGTGAGGTTGCCCAGGCAGGCAGGGGCTGTATTCTCCTGTGAACACAGCAGAAGTGGGATTAGACTGGCATTTTGTAAAGATCACCCTGTCAGCTTCTGAAGGAAGATGAATGTGGAAGGTGCGGGTGGGGGGAGGGGTGTCAGTAAGAATGACAAGACCAGCAAAAAATGCATTTTTGTGGGAAGGCAGGTGAAAGATGACATGGCTATCAGGTCATGTTAGACAAAAAAGGAGCCGCTTCACAAGAAATTCAGGGAGTGTAATCAGCAGGCTGGTTAACTGCCCGATTACAAACGATGTCAGGAAGAGGGAACTGAGTGGAAGGTGACTCAGGTTTCTGGCTTAACTGAGAAGATGACGGTATCTTTACCAGAGAACGAAGGAGTGGGAGCAGATCTTGGGAGGGGTTTGAGGAAAGAAGGTGAGTATAGTTAAGGACTGACTGGGTTTCAAGGGCTATGGGTCATGCAGGTGGAGATGTTCACTTGTCTACTATGCACTAGTCATTAATGAGTACTTGGGTAGAGAGTTCTGGGATGGAGGAAGAGATCTGAGAATTAATGTATCGAGAAGGCTGAAGTCAGGGGAGGAAATGAGACTATTCAGAGACACTATGGAGACTGAGGCAGCAAAGGATTAAAGACAAGACCCATCCAGCCTGTTTTCATAATAACCTTTACTGTGACAGGCAATAAATAAATAAATAAATAAATAAATAAATAAAATAAAATAAAATTATATATATATATATATAACCCATCTCTGGAAATGCCAATATTAGGGGGCAAGCTCAAATCCCCTGAGCAGAGACCAAAGACGAAAAGGGAAGAAAAACCTCTCTGGCGCAGTATCCACAAAGTCAAAGGAAGAATGAATTTCAAGCAGGCAGAAGAGCCAACACCAGGCACCCATGAGGAGGTCAGTTAAGGGAAGATCAGAAGATGCTCACCAAGAAGAGAACCAGGCTCCTCTTGCCCAGAGCTGTTTCAATGGGAAGATGAGTCTGGAGGTCAGACTCCCGTGGCTGACTGGTAGGTGAGACACTTCCCTGAATGCCAATTTGTGATAACAAAGGATGGAAACCATCCATGTCCAATGATAGCGGGCTGCTGAATTACAGCAGATCAACTGAACTGGCATAGCAAGCTATCGTTTAAAATTACAAGTCTACCTAGCGACAAGGAGAATAATGATATAATAACGAATGAGAAAGAACACAAATCTTATCTACCCTATGATGACAATGAAGAAACTAAGAAAAACATATAAACGAATTGGAAAGCAAATGGGAACATGATCTGATGACAGGATAGGACTGTATGTCTTTCTCTTTTCAAGTCGTAGTTGTTTGTGCCATGTTGTTTGTGTAATGGACAGTTTTTCAGTACTTTCCAGTGTGCATAACAATGTATAAAATCTTTGTAACAAGTTGGTCAAAAGACCTCAAATCAGTGTGATAAACTAAATACTTTTCATCAAATTTCCTCAAGAATGTTAAGATTTGGATAGAAACACACACACCCATAGACATATAGACAGACACACACGTATATGTGTATATATACATATATATTTGCAATATACTTATGAAGTGTCATTAAGTGGAAACAAAGGGATCTGACATCGAAAAGTTGACAGGGTAACTGAGCAATTTAGTTGGCCTGTACACAGAATGGCTGACTGTAATCATAGAGACACTTTTCCACAACAAACGTTTCCTGAACGCCTCCCATGTACCCTGGGGCAGCTACACAGAGGACAAAGATGATATACACTGGGGGGCTTGCTCACGGCGTGATGAAGACATAACAAAGTAAACAAATGATGATAAGGCAGGAGAGTTGCCCACGTACAGGAATGACTAACATGCGAAGGCCACAGTTCACACTCTGCCCGAGGGAGGGGCACCGTTAAGGAGTAACAGCTGGGCCTGCCCTCACCTCCCCTGCATTGGCCTCTTCTCGGCCAGCCTCTTCCACCCTTCTCAGTCCAAACAGCCATCCCAGTAACCGTGCCTGTTCACTTAAAGGACGCCTTACATCGGTACCCGCTACAGGCCCTAAAGTCACATCCAGGAGAAAGGCATCAAAAGTTCTTCACACCTTCGCTTCTTATTTAATATTACTCTTGCTCATTTTCAAAGTTTATTCAAGTACTCTTCTCTTTTGGCAGGGGTGGGGTAAGGGTGATTAGCTACCCTGAGTATCCCAAATCCTAAGTTTCTAGTGAAAGCACTGATAACCTGTGTGTGGAACTGCTCCAAGTGCCATATATCCCGGCACGACCACCAAGCCCCACAGAAAAACAGACTTCTGATTGAGATTCTCCTCATCCAGATCTATGATGGTCCTATAAATACCACACAATGGAACGAAGTCCACTTCAAGTATAGCAGTCATAGGTTTGTACAGATTGCAGAGAGAGCAAATTATTTTCAAGCGAGGCTTCAGCACTTAAAATCGTGCAAATGAAAAGATGAGTGTGTGATAATCCACAAGAAAGGTTCACCTCAACCTTTTGGGCAACTTGAGACTCTTGCTTTACCTTTGGAAACACTGTTTCTGGTCCACTGGCTAGCACTTTGCAGACTCCCTGTCTTCAGGATGGTTCCCATATCTTAACATTATTTAGGAAGAGCAGAAAGCTGTCTCTTGTTTGCCACTCTCCAAAACGTCCATTTATCTACATGTTAGTGTCTCAAAGGACAATGCCAGTTTTCACACAGCCATTCTTCTGTTCAGGAAACAGTAACTGAGGTGTAACACTACTTATATTGTTCCATAGTTAAGAAAACTATTTTCAGGGGCGCCTGGGTGGCTCAGTCGTTAAGCGTCTGCCTTCAGCTCAGGGCGTGATCCCAGAGTCCTGGGACTGAGCCCCACTTCAGGTTCCTCTGCTGGGAGCCTGCTTCTTCCTCCCCCACTCCCCCTGCTTGTGTTCCCTCTCTCGCTGGCTGTCAATCTCTCTGTCAAATAAATAAATAAAATCTTTAAAAGAAAGAAAAGAAAGAAGAGAAGAGAAAGAAAAGAAAAGAAAAGAAAGAAAGAAAGAAAGAAAGAAAGAAAGAAAGAAAGAAAGAAAGAAAAAAACTATTTTCGGTTTTGTTCATTTTTTATACCCCTGAGTTTTTGCAAAAAAAAAAAAAAAAGATGCTCATTATAAAGCATTCAAAGCAGTTCAGAAAAGCACAAAGAAATGTAAAAAATCATCTAAAATCCTAATAACCAGCTTCAATGCTATTTTAATTTAAAAACAGTGAATAAAATTCTGTTTAATATTGACAGAAAAAAAGAAAATTGAATAAAACAAAAAAATTCATGAGCACAGGATAAATAATTTCTTCAACATATTTATCCCCAAAAGATCATCTAAAGAGTAAAGATTAACTTCCTCCAAACAATCTTCAGTAGTGAGTTTCCAAAGACACTTCAGAAACATTAAGAGATTAGTATTTTAATTGATAAAAAATTACATGTTTTGAGGCACCTGGGTGGCTCAGTTAAGTGTCCGATTTTTTATTTCGGCTCAGTCATGATCGAGAACATTTGAGCCCTGAGTCGAGCTCCAGGCTGAGCGGGGAGTCTCCTTGAGATTCTCTGCCTCCCTCTCCCTCTGCCCCCCCCAACTCATGTGCTCTCATGACCGTTCTCTCTCTCTCTCTCTCTCTCTCAAATAAATAATCTTTTTAAAAAAATTATATGTTTTAATTTTAGAAAGCTTCTCTTCCTCTAGGACTTGCCTCTTTGCTATCTCCCTGTGTTCAGCCTTGCCTCTCCCTATCCATCCTCCCCAACAGCCAGAATGATCTTTTCATGAGGCAAATCAGATCTTGTAACTCTATCCTTTTAAACCCTCAAAATGCCAGCAATCCAGACGTCTTGTCATGGCCTCTGTCATGGGTTGAACATTTGTGTCTCTCCCAGCCCCCCAAAAGGGTTGAAGTCCTAACCCCCAGTGTGGTGGTACCTGGAGATGCGCCTTTGAGAGGGAATTAAGTTTAGATTAGGTCATGAGAGTAGGACCCTCCCGATGAGATCTGTGGTCTTGTAATAGAAAGAGACCTCTCTCCAGGATCATGCTTCTAGGAAAGACCGTGTGAGGACACAAGGAGAAGGCAGCTGCCCACAAGCCAGGAGGAAGGCCCCCACCAAGAGCCAAATCTGTCAGCACCCTGATCTTGGACTTCGTAGTCCCCAGAACTGTGAGAAATAAATGCCTGTTGTTCAAACCACCCAGACTATGGCATTTTGTTACAGAGCACAAGCTGGCTAAGACAGCCTCCGAGTCGTACATGAACTGAACTTGCTGCCCCCCCAACTCAGCTCATCCCGCTTTCTCCCAGGCTCCCATCCCGGAGCCACACTGGCCTTTCTTTGTTGCTCTTAAGACCCTGCCAAGTGCATTTCTCCCCTAGAGCCTTTGTTTGGGCTTCCCTGCCTGGACCACAGAGCCAGCTTCTGCTTAGATATCTCTATCTAAAGCAGGAAGCATCCCTTGAGGTGGCAGCCAGAAAGAGATGCCCTCAGGAGAGAGTCAAGTTTAAGTTAAAGCAAGGACACGGAGTCCAGCTGAGTGTTTTGCTTACTGTGAAGCAGACTTTTCAGAGAGCAGAGTGCAGGGGTATGAAAAGGTGGGGGTGGAGGGTGGTGTGGCTGGACTAAGGGAAGCCTAGAGAGGAACCACAGCTCAAGACAGCAAAGGACCCTAGTATCCACGGCTCTCCCTTTTTAACTTTATTGTTATTATTACTATTGGTAAGACATTGGCAGGGATGTTTTTATTACTACAATGAAAAGATGAAAAGGAGTGAGTGCCAGAGTGATTAAAAAAAATCAGACTTTCGGGGGAGAAAATTCTCAGTTCTCAGTGGATGGTGGCTTTCAATTCACCCTCTCCTCTTTCTGCCATTGGCACAAATCCCAAACCCCAGCCTTTCCTCCCGATGTGAGAACCTGGCAAAGTTTCTGGGCATGATGGGTTGAGCTGGCCACAAAACTGACAGAAGAACTGGCAGTGCACCTCAGAGCCAGCTGTGGGCCGGAGGAGGCCCTGGCCTGGTGCCAGGGACAATGTCGGCGGACCCATCGTGCCAGGGTCATGTGCAGGCTCCCAGGACACTCACGGGATGGTCTGAGAGTGCTCAGGCTGGCAGGCAAGGTCAAGGTATACTCCGCCTGCTGGACAGGGGTCAAGACAGGACATAATCCGGCTCCACGCCTGGAGATCCTAGAAGCACCTTTTGAAGCAGTTTGGTCGAGACAGGCCCTGCTGGGGAGAGTCTCCACACTGTGGAGCCTCAGGGGGGCTTTATTGAACTCCTGTTTACACCGCAGAGTATACAAAATCCACACACTTCCCAGAGATGATGCCACTTGTTAAACCGCCATTAAAACCAGCACCAACAAGGGGCGCCTGGCTGGCTCAGCTGGTGAAGCGAGCAAGCAGCTCTGGACCTCAGGGTCTTGAATTCAAGCCCCACGTTGGGTATAGAGATTACTTAAAATAAAACCTTAAAAAACAAACAAACAAACAGAAACCCTGATAAACAAAGATTGATTAAATGCATACTATGTGCCAGAAATCTTTCAAACATGGTTTTAGCTCATTTCATGTAAGTCCTCACAGTGCCCCCCTCCGTATTTGGTGTATTTGGTATCATTGCCGCGCTTTACTGAGGGGAAAACAGCTATTGCTTGAGGTCCCTTCCAGGAGAAAGCGGAGGAGCCTCCAGACACAGGGCTGTCGGATCCAAGCCCATCCTCTCCAGCACTCTCCGGCCTGTGTTCACTGTCTCTCCCGCAGCGGGATGACGGCATGGAGTCAGGGACGGGTGGGGTTTTGGTGTTGCTACTGCTGTCTTCCTTATGGCTCCTTTTAAAAGTACTCAGGAGGGTTTCTGCCAAACCAGCTGTCGGGGAATCATGCTTGTGAAACTCTTCCTCTACAGTATTGAAAAGGCAGACGCCACAGCCCTCTCCTCCAGCCATCCAAGATGCCGAAAGGAAAGAAGGCTAAGGGGAAGAAGGGGGCCCTGAAGCTTCTGTCGTGAAGAAGCAGGAGGCCAAGAAGATAGTCAATCCTGTTTGAGAAAAGGCCCAAGAATTCTGGCATCGAACAGGACATCCAATCCAAAAGGGACCTCACATGCTTTGTCAAATGCCTGGCTATATCTGGCCGCAGCAGCAAAGGGCTCTTCTCTATAAACGTCTACAAGTGCCTCCCGCGACGAACCAGTTCCCCCAGGCCTTGGACCGCCAAACAGCTACTCAGCTGCTTAAGCTGGGCCGCAAGTACAGACCAGAGACAAGGCGAGAGAAGAAGCAGAGATTGTTGGCCCCACTGAGAAGAAAGCTGCCGGCAAAGGGGATGTCCCCACTAAGAAACCGCCTGTCTTCAACCTGGCATTAACACTGTCACCACCTTAGTGGAAAACAAGAAGTGGCTTAGCCAGTACTGATTGCACACGATGTGGATCGCACTGAGCTGGCTGTCTTCCTGCCTGCCCTGAGTCGTAAGATGGGAGTCCCCTATTACACTATCGAGGGCAAGGCCAGGCTGGGGCGTCTGGCCCACAGCAAGGCCTGTGCCACTGTTGCTTTCACACAGGTTAACTGGAAAGACAAAGGAGCTGTGGCTAAGCTGGTGGAAGCCATCAGGACCAATGACAATGACAGATATGGTGAGATCCGCTGTCCCTGGGGAGGCAACATCCTGAGTCCAAAGTCTGTGGCTTGAATCGCCAAGTTGGAAAAGGCAAAGGCTAAAGAACTGGTCACCAAACTGGGCTGAGTGGATGCTGTCGAATTTTCTGTACATAAAAGTAATAAAAAGTTCTCTTTCAAAAAAAAAAAAAAGAAAGAAAAGGTAAATGCCACAAATGCATCTGACTCCAGCCATGAGCTAGTTAATGAGAATCCTTGATACAAATGTGATCTGGTGTCTAAGAACTCCACAGTACCCTTTCCCTAAACAAGTACTTTAAGAAAATACACTTTAATAGGTTAAAAATTGGACTACGTAAAAAGGCCCTCATCTCACAGGCAAGGGAGAGAACTTGAGGTGAGAGAGGCCCAGGGGACTGTCGCAGGAGACACAGGTCCTCCAGGGAACCAGAGGGGCCTCTGGCAACACGTGAATTGCTTTAAAAAATTATCACCAGAACCCTCTGGTCTGAAGAATTCAGTATCCCTGATCAGCACAGATTAAAGTTGTTGAAGAGTCTTCTAGGTTTTCAAAGAATTCTCAGACTTGAAAGGGGCCTTAGACAAACATTGCAAGCAGAAAGTTTTCCAGGGCAGTGTAAATTAGTGCAGGCCTCGGAAACAAAGGCCACCAGGCCTAGGAAAGGCACTTCCAGAAGGCGCACAACCCTAGTTGAAGATGTGGCTCACAACATTTAAGTTCCTATGGGACTTCTGCTAAATTTCTCTGATGACAAGAATTACCTGAGGCCTCCCAGGTCTCTCCATGAGATGCTGGTTCGGAGGGGTCTAAGAAGGGGCAGGGGAATGGATGTTTTGAGCATGCACCCCACCCCACCCCCGAGTGAGGCTCATTATCAGGGAGGTCTGGGAAATTCTACCAAAGGTACACTGTTTGGTTTCCTTCCTTCCTTCCTTCTTCCCTCCCTCCCTTCCTCTTTTTTTTTTTTTTTTTTTTTTTTTTTTTTTTTTTTTTTTTTTAAGATTTTAGTTATTTATTTGAGAGAGAGAAGGAGAGTGTGAGCAAGAGAGCACAAGCAGGGGGAGCAGCAGAGGGAGTGGGAGAAGCAAGCTCCCTGCAGGGGCTCGATCCCAGGATGCTGGGATCATGACCTGAGCCAAAGGCAGCTGCTTAACTGACTAAGCCACCCAGGAGCCCCAGGGGACTTTGTTTTAATGCTCTGACACAAGACAGGAAGATTACCATTTTGAAGGCAGGTAAAACACTCAAAGGTCAGAAAATAATTCTCTCCATTTGAAAAATCCTGTCTTTGGTTTGCAAAAGAAAGGATCTGGTCTCCTCATTCTCTTTGTTGTATTTATTTACATATGTATCTGCATATACACATATCATTTATATTTCCATTATTTTTATATACATGATACTTGTTTATTTGCCCAAGCCATAGAGATCATAAAACATTAGCAAAACACGAGGTGCCTGGGTGGCTCAGTCAGTTAAGCATCGGGCTCCTATTTCTGCTCAGGTCATGATCTCAGGGTCATGAGATGGAGCTTTGCCTGAGGCTGGAGACTACTTAAGATTCTCTCTCTCCCTCTCCTGGCTTGTGCACACGTGGGCAGGCTCACATACTCTCTCTCAAAAAAAAAAAAAAAAAAAAAAATTAGCAAAATAGAACTACATTGTCACCATCCAAAGCAAACTACTATTAGAAACTAGGTAAGCATCCTTCCAGGTACCTCTCTACAGGTAAGCATATAGATAAATACACCTCTGCACACCTGGGGCCATACTAGACATGCACTTTTGCTAACTTTATTTCTACATAAGAATATTGCTTGACTTTTTTCATGGCAATACAGATCTATATCATGTTTCTAACTGCATAATATTCCATTTGTATGAATATACTATAATTTGCTGAATAAATACTTTTGCTTAAAGTTCTTTTTTAAAAAATGGTATGGAGTGGCACCTGGATGGCTCAGTCGGTTAAGCATCTGACTTCGGCTCAGGTCATGTTCTCAGGGTCCTGGGATGGAGCCCTGCATAGGACTCCCTGCTCAGCCGGGAGTCTGCTCCTCTCTCTTCCTCTGCCCCTCCTCCTGCTCGTGCTCTCTCTCTCTCTCTCAAATAAATAAATAAAATCTTTTAAAAAGGGTGGATGGAAGGACAAAATAACTCTTATGTAGTAATAATATTTAATAAAACACTAGTAAATTTAATGAATATCTAATTTATAATTGTATTTATTTAGATATAACATATAGTAATAATATAAAACATTTTATAACTTATCATTTATATTGTTAAAAGATTTCGCGGGATGCCTAGGTGGCTCAGTCAGTAACTGTCTGCCTTCAGCTCAGGTCATGATCCCAGGGTCCTGGGATCGAGTCCTGAATTGGGCTCCTTGCTCAGTGGGGAGCCTGCTTCATCCTCTCCCTCTGCTTGCCCTGCTTGTGCTCATGCTCTCTCTCTCTCTGACAAAAAAAATAAATAAAATCTCAGAAAAAAAAAGATTCCCCAGTTAACAAAATATTAATACTATATAATAAGCCCTGGTTCACGTTCTCTCCAGATTGGCAGTTATATCACCCCTAAACTGACCAATCCTTATGGTGACACTCCTTATGTCCAATTCTGGCCCCTTAGCGTTATCATGGACTCACCTCATAATATGGGCTTAGAAAAGCCAGCCAAAGGTGAAAACTTAAAACTTGTACTTCTCTTTCAAAGTGTGTTGACAGAGTTAATTATTTTAGTTAACTAGACTTAAGGTCTGAAGTTCACTTTCTGAATATCAAAAATTATATGTCAAACATCAATATCAAATTTTTTTAAGATTTTATTTATTTATTTGACAGAGAGAGGCAGCGAGAGAGGGAACACAGCTGGGGGACTTGGAGAGGGAGAAGCAGGCTTCCCGCAGAGCAGGGAGCCCAATGCGGGGCTCGATCCCTGACCTGAGCCAAAGGCAGACGTTTAACGACTGAGCCACCCACACACCCCCATCAATATCAAATATTAAGAGTAATTATAATCAAATAAGTATGTATATTATTAAAATCAATAATTTTTAAAATATCAATATAATTATGATTAAATGGGGGAATCTGTCCAGGGTGTTTTGTCTAGTCTTCCTATACAATCAGACTACCTCCAAACAAATCAAAAATTCGGCTGAACTGAAAACTGTTGTCACCAATCACTCTGTTGATAAAAACGTGACAAAGTACCAAAAACTAGGGCTACAATGATGACACCCCTTCCAAGCAAAAGATAGCTGCAAATTCTTTATCTCCATCTTAGCCGGCTAATGGAAATCATGATATGAGGTGCCTCTAGGTTTCCCCCACACAGCCACAGCACCAGGGCCCAATCAGGCGGCACGCAGAGCAGCACGACTGCTGATTACAAGTAAGACTGAACTCCCAGCTGGGCAACAGCCCTTATCCATGTAAATTTCCTCAGGCAGGGCAGTGCCTAGCCCCTAGGGTACTTGACACTATTACTAGACCCCTAAGTGCCTGGAATAGGTGGAGGAGAAACTGTTAGAGGGAAGGGCAGATGGTGGTGTGGAAAAGGGACAGTAAGTACAGAGAACCCTTCTAAGAAATCTGGCTGTGAAAAGTGAGAGATAGATAGCGCTCTGAGTTGGAAAGCACCTAGTCATCTTCTAATCCCCAGGTTCTGGATTCTTTTAAACCTGCAAGAGTATGATTAACTTTCTGCTTCAGAACCTAGCTTCAGGATTACTCATCTGTGTGCTATACTTAACAATGTCCAGACATCTCAAATTTCCAGAGATAGGCCAGATGGCCACCACTTTGTCTTGATTTCATGAGTAAACCACGTGCTCTAATTTTTATTTGGAAAACATGTCCGACTATAGCTTAAGCATTCAAAAGTAAGAATAAACCCTCCTTATTTTTACTTTTCTTTCACTTAAGTGGTATACCAATTTCTCATGATGAAAATTTGCTCGAATTGCTAAAATAACAGTCTTTATAGATAAGTATTTGGAGCAGTGCTCTTCCATTTTAAATACTTAGGAATATGGAATTATTGTGTGGATACCAACAAAACTCTTTGTCTGAATCTTTACAGATAGACAGTTAAGGTGCTTGAATCCCTGAATGCTTAAATAATTCCAAGTAAATATACTTACAGTGCAAGTTTAAGGGCTAACACATTGTTTAGAAACATTTAGGCTGTTTGGGAAGGACATTAGGAATAGAATAGCTAGGCACCTGGATGGCTCAGTTGGTTGAGCGTCTGCCTGAAGCTCAGGTCAGAATCCCAGGGTGCTGGGATCCAGCCCCACATCAGGCTCCCTGCTCATCGGGGAGCCTGCTTCTCTCTCTCCCTCTGCCTCCCACCCCCCGCCCCCACTTGTGCTTTCTCTCTCTGTCTGTCAAATAAATAAATAAATAAAATCTTTAAAAAAAATAGAATAGCTATACTCAGATAAATTCTGTACTTATAGGTATTTCACATTTTAACAGCAAAAAGAGCACATCTTGAAAAAGACCCTTTCTGTCATGAATTTTAAATGTTTCATATACTCCACTAACTTCCCACAGTCAAGCAGGTAAGATAGAAAACTGAATGGAAGAATATCTTATCCGGAAACTAACAGGCTAGCAACTTGGCACTGTGGTCTCCAGGCCACTGCGTTCCCAGGGAGCCTTGCAGAAACATGGCAGAAACAAACACTAGAAGCCAGTAAAGCACTGGGTGACAGAGCACAGCTATGCAGTCAGACAGGCCTGTGTTTCAACAAGCCTCCGTTCTGCTACTTTTTAGGTTTAACTTATGACCACTAGTTTTTGACCTACCCAAATGGCAAGTGTGACTTGGGCAGCTTACCTAAACTCTCTGAGCCTCCCTTTCTCATCTATAAAATGGTGTTATGGATTATATTGTGTCCCCCACAACATTTATATATTGAAGTCCTGCCCCTCGTTACCTCAGAATGTGACCTAATTTGGAGACAGGGTAGTCAAGTTAAAGTGAGGTCTTCAGGGTGGGCCCTAATCCATTACGATGGTGTCTTTATAAAATGGGGAAATGTGGACACAAAGACAGACACACGCAGAGGCAAGACAGGCATCTACAAGTCAAGGAGAGATGCCCAGAACAGACCCTTCCCTCACAACCCTCAGAAGGAAACGAGTCGGCCTACAGCTTGATTTCCGGCTTCAGCCTCCAGGACTGAGACACTAAATTCCCATTATAGAAGGCAGCTGGTTGGAGGTATTTCGTTCTGCAGCTCTAGGAAACCAATACACACTGGGAGTATAACTAGACCTACACCTCACAGGGTGGGTATGAGAATTAAATGAGACAGTGCAGAGAAAACATTAATCACCGTACCAACTACATTATAGTGAGCACTCAAATAATCATAAAGCTTTCATCGTCACTGCTACAGCTTGATGCTTCACTTCATACATCAGAATTACAGTGGGATTCTCACCACACACCATAACTTTTCTTCTAGCCTGTGCAGCATCTCTAAGCTCTGTGCTATACAGTCTCTGCTCCCCAAGTTCCTTTCCCCCCTTTGCCCATGTGGCCAACAACTTTTCATTCTCAGGTCACCTCTCAAATATCACCTTCCCCAGGAGACACCCCCCCTCACATGGTCACTGCCTCAGGCCTTCTGCTCCCATCCACACAAGGGGTGGATACAGGCTTCTTCACACAGCAATGCAGTTACTGATTCCAAATTAGACTCCCTGGTCGCCCAGGGAGGAGCTTTTATATTCCTCTAAATTTCCCTCAGGTAGTGCTGTGTGAGATGCTCCTTAAATGTTTGAGGAAACAATCCCTTCACATCAGGTAAGGAAATTGGCCACATACACCATCTCTAAACAAGCCCATGCTCTAAACCAGCTTTTTCTAGGTTAGAGGTTCTCAAAAGTGTGGTCTGGAAACTTGTTAGAAATGCATACTCCTGGGCCTCACCCCACATTGACCGAAGCAGAAACTCTGGGGGCACAACCCAGGAATCTGCTTTAACAAGCCCTCCAGAAGTTTCTGATGCCCTAAAGTGTGAGCACTACTGCTGTGGGTCCATGCAATTCAATAACAGGAGGTTTGGCAGCTGCTGTGAGCTCCCTAAGTATGCTTACAGAATGGGGAGGCCCTGGGGAGATAGGACTGCAGAGCGGCTCCCAGGTGCACAGGAGTAAAAGTTTTAAGTTTTCACCTTCAGCTGGCTTTTCTAAGCCCATATTATGGGGTGAGACCATAATAACTCTGAGGTCTCTGAATTGCCTAACAATGAGAAGCCATGTCAAGGAAGTGAAGCTCTGCCCAGATTCACATCCTTCCAGAAGGCTGATGATCAGAAACCTCAGGTCAAGGGCAGGCTCTACAGGAACCCTCCTCCACTCATGCCAGACACTGGATGCTAAGGGATCATAAAATTCTGGCTTCAGGAAACTTGGACAGCACCAAAGAATCCTTAACTCCAGGCCACCACCATCGATGGATCAGAACTAGCTCTTGAGAAAATCTGCTACTATTCTGAGTTTACGAATTAGGTTTCCAAGCTCTGTAGAGTTAGTATAACTCAGTATATACAGTTAGCTGTTACTACAGGAATCTCACTGAAGTTGGGAGTCAGAATCTGTGCAACCCTGGGAAAATCACTCAAAATCTGTGAATCTCAGTTTTTTTCTTTGTAAATAATACCTTTCCTCTCAGGATTGTTCTGAGGTTAAACAATGTGGGTAAACAAAATGACATCAAAGAACCTGTGGCCACTAGTACAGGGAATCAGAACCAGGGGAGCATTTATTAGAAGGAGCTTGCTTGGGACGCCTGGGTGGCTCAGTGGGTTAAGTGCCTGCCTTCAGCTCAGGTTATGATCCCAGATCCTGGGATCGAGTCTGACATCGGGTTCCTTGCTCAGCAAGGAGTCTGCTTCTCCCTCTCCCTCTGCTGCTCCCCCTTCTTGTTCTTTCTCTCTCTCACTGTCAAATAAATAAATACAATTTAAAAAGGGGGGGGCTTGCTTGAGTCACAAAGAGCGTTCCTTCCTACAGACAATGCCAGCACTATCCCCCTCTGCCACACTCCACACTGCTCCTCCAATTCATTTGACCAAATCAATAGATCCTACCTAGAAATCTAGTTTCAGGAAAACTGCTGGAGCCTCCGTAAGCATCTGTTTTCTTATGTTTGGAAGCTTTAAGAGCTCCATTGATAACATCTCAGCAAACAAAACCTACTGCAAGTCCGATCAGTTCAGTGGAAACTAAGGGCTTCCCCACACAAGCGTCCCTCTTTGGACAACTAGACTTCAAGAAAGACCTTCGTACGTGCCTAGCTCTTGCTATACTTAAACTCATTTCACGTCATATTGACACTTTCACTGATGATGGATCTGAACTCAGAAACTTTAAGGCACGTGCAGGCACACTGGGATTTGCTATCTGCTACCCTGGCGTGTGCCATTCACACTCTATTAAACTCAAGCTCCGACACACAGCTAGAATCCACCCAGGCAGGGGGTTTAAGCTTAAACAGGCAGGAATTATGAAACAAGCACATGAAAAAAATTCCAACCCCATTCCAGTGGACCACGGACTGGCCTATAATCAGGGGTTAAAGTGTAACTAAGAAAAAATGCATCGCAGCATCTGTCAAAATAAAATTTAATGCCTTGTAAATCTCATTTAATTCCTGCTTAGAATTGAATCAGTAAACAGATAATACTCACTCTTAGTTCTTTCACTAAAAGCTTGTACATAATTAATCTTTAGAAGCCGGTGCGACCGATGTCTGTAATATTTTCAGCAAAGTGCTTACCACTGTTACATAATTTTGCTACCTCAAACGTAATGGAAAAAACATGACTTACCAGAACGACCTATAACCCCAGACACTAAAATACCTTGTCAGGTATTTATTCTGAACCACGGCAGTTGGATTTATCTGCTCCAGCCGGGAAGGAGCTCAATTAGTCCTTGCCCAACTGCGGCAAAGTTACACCTATAAATTCAGACCATAAATGCAGGTACGGTGTTTCTGTCCGTTGGTAAATATGACATTACAATGAAATTTTCTCTGATATTGAACAATTTCTCTATCAGCAACGTTGAAAATGGTAGCCTTGACTATCGCTAGGATGTGAAATAATTTACATCAAACTTTAGGTGGAGGAAAGCCGATAACCAGGTTGATGAGAGAAAAAAGCAAGTACCTGGTAAAGCAGGCTGCCCGCCGGCACGCGTCTGGGCTTCCTGGGGAGCTCGTGCCAGGAGGCACAGCTGGGGTGCCAATCCCACTCACAGGGAGATGATAATAACGCGGTACTCCGCACCCTGAAAAAGACAATGTGGTTAAAAATCCAACATGGTCACTTCCACCACAGTAAGATCTTGGGAAACACACCGAAGTTCACATACTGTGCCATTCAGCCATTTATAACACGGCTTTTAATACGTTTACAGAGTTGTGCAACCGTCACCAAAATCCATTTTAGAGCATTCTCACTACTTCAAGAAAGAAACCTTGGGGCGCCTGGGTGGCTCAGTCAGTTAAGCCTCCGACTCTTGATTTTGCCTCAGGTCGTGATCTCACGGTCATAGGGTGGAGCCCCATGTCAGGCTCCGTGCTCAGTGGGGGAGTCTGCTTGAGATTCTCTACACCCCCGCCCCCCACATGCCTCTCTTTCTCTGTCTCTCAAATAAATAAATCTTTAAAAGAGAAAAAAAACTTCCACCCTTTAGGCCTCATCCCCCAATGCTCCAGTTCCCTCCTCCTGCCCCACGCTGGCAACCACGAATTTAAGTTTTGTCCCTACACAGTCACCACACTGGATGTTTCATAAAACAAGCTAGTATAATACATGACCTTTGTGACTGGTTTTGTTTACTTAGCATAATGTTTTGGAGTTTCGTCCATGCTCTAGCTTGTCTCAGAACTTCACTCCTTTTTAGGGCCAAATAATACTTCACTAGATGGACAGACTATACTTTATTTATATTTTCATCAGCTGATGTACATTTGGGTAGTTTCCATTTTGGCTATTATGCACAGGTGTTTACACAGGCAGTTGCTGTTTTTTTTAAAGTAAAGCTTTTATTTATTTATTTGTCAGAGAGAGCACAAGCAGGGGGAGCAGCAGGCAGAGGGAGAAGCAGACTCCCCGCTGAGCAGGGAGCCTGACACGGGACTTGATCCCAGGACCCTGGGAGCATGACCTGAGCCGAAGGCAGATGCTTGACCGACTGAGCCACCCAGGCACCCCTTGACAGGCAGTTTTCATTTCTGTCAGTGTGTATCTAGGAGTGGAATTGCTGTTCCGAATATTTTCATCCTTCAGAAAACGGAGAAAATGAGTACTCCTGTAAAATCTGGCACCACCAATCCACCCGAGGGTCATCCTAAGGAAAAAACTCTTGTGAGAATTCACTTTTCAGGTGAAAAAAAATACTCAGCAGGTGGGAAAATACAGAGAAAACTTTTTTTTTAAATTATAGTAAAATACACTTAACATAAAATTTGCCATTTTCAAGTAAACAATAAATAGAGGGGTGCCTGGGTGGTGCAGTTGGTTAAGGATCTGACTCTTGATTTCGGCTCAGGTCATGATCTTGGGGTCATGAGATGGAGCCCCCATCAGGCTCTGCACTCAGCAGGGAGTCTGCCTGAGATTTTTTTCTCTCCCTCGCCCTCTGCCCCTCCCCCCACTTGTGCATGGGTGCTCGCTTGCTTGTGCGCGCTCTCTCTCTCTCTCAAATAAATGGATAAATCTTTTTTAAAAAGTAAACCACAGAGAAAACATTTTAAACTAAAAGGGAATTCATTTTTTCACAGCATTTATGATACTGGCTCATCTTTACTTTTATATTTGTGGATTGCCCACAATTCAAAAAGATGGCAGGTCCTTTTTTTTTTTTTGACCCCTAATTCCAAGGGAATCCAACAAACATCCCTTCTGCACATTTTTATTGATCCTGCATATGCCTTTTAAACCGCACAAGGAGGCAAGCTCACTTCTGGGTGAGGCCTGGGCCCTGGCAGCTTCACACAGGGTAGTCATGTCCAGTGGGAGGAAGAATGTGGCTTCTCACCAGTTCTGGACATACTCTTCTGTTTGCTAGACAAAGTGATATTGTGGTATCTATGCAAAACACTCCCTACACGATGAAACAGAAATAAAGGATAGTGTCGATTTTATTTATACAGGCAGGGGACACATTTCCCTTCTCCTCCAAGAAGCAGCAGGAAATGTAGGCACTGGCTAAAGCAAGGCCATCTGGACATCCTACAAAGCAAGCAACAGGGTTAGAGCCCGGCCCATGCATGGTTTCTATTATTACTTCCAAAGACAAATAAATGGCCAGCAAATCAAGATGGGCTTGGTTACGCTTTTGGCCTTAATATGAAATTCTTCTACAGGTATCAACTCCAAAAAGTGCTTGTTTCTTGTACTGAATCAGATTGCTTTTTAATTAAATCAGTTTTCTGCATTTCTAGAACATCTTGGTTTTAACTTTCTTTGATAAGATTCCCAAGGTTTTGGACACGTATTGGAACCACCAATAACAATCAACCATTCCTAAAATACACCAATATTGACTAGGGCTACTTTTAAATTTAGAAATAGCTTGAGAAAGAACTAAATTATATTTTTGGTTTTCAAGAGTATTGACAGATATGTAACAGATTAGTATCAGGTAACATGAAAATCTTGACAAAACTTTAAAAGGAAAATTCATAGGTGGATCGGTATTTTTGTGTTTGAATGTCAATTCCTTTGAACATTTTTTTTCTTTATTTGTGGCTATACCGACACCAAGTTAAGCACGGGCAAATCTTTGCTGAGCACCTCCCACATGCCAGGCACTGGGGCAAACATGCACCTGCAGAAACTGTCCAAACTGTGCTGCAGTGAACTTGCAACACGCAGCCAGGTGGGTAGCTGGTGGTCTGGGCCTATCATGTGACTACAGTTTACAGAGGAGAAGCCCAATCACTGCCCCATTTGCAGACAGCAAGACAAAGTACTCAAAGGAGGAGGGCGTTGGCGGCCAATGAATTCCTTGAGGTTTTGAAAACTGAATCATGACCTGACTTCCAATTATGTTTTAAAATGTGAAAGCAGCTGTTCTTGAATACCACGCTGCAGCAATTGTAATATTTATTAAAAAGAATGAAACGACCTAAATTCTTGGAAAAAATATCGGCCTCATTATTAAGTCAACCAGGCCAATACGGATCTCCGGTCAGATATCCCTCCACAAAAGCAGGGCCAGCCACCTGCCTTCTTACCACTGTCATCTCTAACGATGGCAGGGAGGGGGCAGGTGTTGGGACTGCAAGCCCTCAGGAAGATCAGAAAAGTTTGAAGTCGTGGCGCCTGGCTGGCTCAGTCAGAGGATCATGCGACTCTTGATCTCAGGGTTTTGAATTCAAGCCCCACGTGGGGTGTACAGATTACTTAAATAAATAAAACTTAAAAAAAAAAAAGTTTGGGCGCGCCTGGGTGGCACAGCAGTTAAGCGTCTGCCTTCGGCTCAGGGCGTGATCCTGGCGTTTTGGGATCAAGCCCCACATCAGGCTCCTCTGCTATGAGGCTGCTTCTTCCTCTCCCACTCCCCCTGCTTGTGTTCCCGCTCTCGCTGGCTGTCTCTATCTCTGTCAAATAAATAAATAAAATCTTAAAAAAAAAAAAGTTTGGGGTCAAGGGGAAAGCAAGTATGCCAATGGAGAGCACTTCTCAAGGTGCTTGCTTCTCAAAGTGTGGGTCATGGACTGAACCATCAGCATCACCTGGACCATCCACCAGTCATCACCTGGGTTGACAGCAGGACCTGGAAGCTAATTAAATGCAGACTCCCAGGTCCCACCATAATTACACAATTAGAATCTGCATTTTAACAATGATTCATATGTACATTAAGATGTGAGAAATAAGACATCAGAGTGACTCTGAAAGATTTAGGACTGCTTAGTGAAATTAATCAGTAGGAGATAGCCCCTGCTAGGTTACCCAGAAAGGGGGTTTTACTAAAAGCTTAGTGAAGGATATTCCCATGTCCAAAGGAAGACTGTGTTAGGTGAAAAGGGAGTCAGCAAACACAAGAATGAGAACCAGCAAAACAATGTTTAGTCCGTGTGTATTTAAAGAACTCAAAGTATTACAGATACAAGAAAGATCTCGTTGTCCTGTGACACAGTGCTATTTCATCAGGCTTCAGGGAATGTTCTCTTAAAAAAAAGAGAGTACGAGATAGAGCGAGAAGAGGAGACAGAGAGAGAGAGACAACATTCAACTTCCTTTATTAAGAATCACTTTGGAGTGAATAGTTTGACTTCTGTGTGGCTTACTTGGGGAAATGAGGAGAAGCAGAGGTGGTTTTACTTAGGGTACTTACTCATTCCAATGGCAGGAAAGGTTATCTTCAAAAGAAATGAATAATGTGGCAATTCATTTACACATCTGAATCGTGTGGGTCTGTTTAGGGAGAATCCCTTAAGGACTGATCCTGAGCCAGAAACCAAGAACATTCAGTTGCTGTCTGAGGGCCAAGCCCTCGACAGTGGTGACTCAAATGAGTCTCGGTTTCACACTTGTAAAAATCAAAGACCGAATCAGAATTAGGTAGTGATGAGATATAGACCTTGTGCTGCACCTCTCCAATTTTGTGAATTAGTATGTCCCTCATCAATCACAGTATTTCTTTTCTGCTAAGCCCAGACTTGACTTGGGTGCCCTCCCTAACCCGACACTTTCAGCAGCCCACACATCGACTGGCTTTGGCATGCAACAGGAAACCTCTCTGCTGTTCCTGACAAAAGGTCCTCCCAGCTCTGAACTTCTGTCATTCTGGGACAGAAGTCCAGGCTACAGTATGCTCCATCTCCAAGGGCTACTTAAAGAATCACAATGATGTGATGTAATGAGCACTGGGTATTATATAAGACTGATGAATCACAGACCTGTACCTCTGAAACCAGTAACACATTAAATGTTAACTAATTGAATTAAAATTTGAAAAATGTTTAAAAAAACTAAAAATAAAGAATCACAATTTGGTCATTACGACATGTTTTCCATGGCCCTCACTAAACATTAACCCACACGGACTCTCCCAGGGTTACTATATGCCCCTTGCCCTCTTGGCGCCTATATACACTTCCTTTCCCTCTCAAGAGTAAAACAGTAAAACAATGAATAATGATGATGATGATGCCTCGGGATCCCATTCGAAAGCACCTCTAAAATTTCTTCAAGAAATATCTAATGTAGGGGCACCTGGGTGGCACAGCCGTTAAGCGTCTGCCTTCGGCTCAGGGCGTGATCCCGGCATTATGGGATCGAGTCCCACATCAGGCTCCTCTGCTATGAGGCTGCTTCTTCCTCTCCCACTCCCCCTGCTTGTGTTCCCGCTCTCGCTGGCTGTCTCTATCTCTGTCGAATAAATAAATAAAATCTTTAAAAAAAAAATATCTAATGTATTTCTAATAAAAAAAGACTACCTTTTACAGATGGGAAGAAAATCTACCTAAATCAAATGTCTCAACAGCAGCACTATCGACATTTTGGGCTGGATAATTCTTTGTNATACTTACTCATTCCAATGGCAGGAAAGGTTATCTTCAAAAGAAATGAATAATGTGGCAATCCATTTACACATCTGAATCGTGTGGGTCTGTTTAGGGAGAATCCCTTAAGGACTGATCCTGAGCCAGAAACCANCAGGGGGACCGTCCCAACCATTTTAGGATGTTGGACAGCATCCCTGACTTCCACCCGCCAGAAACCAGTAGCAACTCCCTAGGCTGTAACAGCCAAAATTGTGCCCAGACGTTGCCAAAAGTCCCCTGGGGGGCAAATCTCACCCCCTCCCTCCCTCCATTGCAAACTTCTGACCTAAATGATTACAGTAATTCTCTTAGGGAGATGGGATTACAGATGATTCTCTTCCTTATTTGTATTTTCTAATTCTTGTCTAATGAACGTATATTGTTTATATGCTAAAAATAAGCTAGTGACTTGTGATGCCTGGGTAGCTCAGTTGCTTAACCATATGCCTTCGGCTCAGGTCATGATCCCAGGGTTCTGGGATCGAATCGGGCTCCTTGCTCAGGTAGGGCATCTGCTTCTCCCTCTGCCCGCTGCTCCCCCTGCTTGTGCGCATGCTCTGTCTCTCTGACAAATAAATAAATAGAAAATCTTAAAAAGAAATACCGTTAGCTACACAGATGCCTCAAGTTGATCCCTGAGTGAGTGCCAATGTGCAGTTCATTCAGTTTAAAAATTCAATTCAGGGGCGCCTGGGTGGCACAGCGTTTAAGCGTCTGCCTTCAGCTCAGGGCGTGATCCCGGTGTTGTGGGATCAAGCCCCACATCAGGCTCTTCCGCTATGAGCCTGCTTCTTCCTCTCCCACTCCCCCCACTTGTGTTCCCTCTCTCGCTGGCTGTCTCTATCTCTGTCGAATAAATAAAATCTTTAAAAAAAAAAAATTCAATTCAGGGACACCTGGGCGGCTCAGTAGGTCAAGTGTCCAACTCTTCGTTTTGGCCTAGGTCGTGATCTCAAGGTCATGGGATCAAGCCCCATGCTGGGTTCCTGCTCCGTAGGGAGTCAGTTTGAAATTCTCACTCTTGCTCTCCCTCTCTCCCTGCCCCTCCCCCCCAGCCCCACGCTCATACACACTCTCTCAAATAAATAAATAAGAAAATCTTTAAAATGTTTTTAAAAATAAAAATACAATTCAGTCCCTAAAAATACTATCTGCCATACAGACACCTTAAATTAAACTTCTCTTCAATGTGTAAAAGACACAAAAGAAGGGACTTTAGACAAGAAAGCAGGGATTGAGGCCTCTAACCATCCCGAAAATAACATCTAAACCCTTCTTCAGCGTGGTAAATTAGTGGGACATTAGAAAGAGATGTAAAGTAGAATAAAAAGTATTTACCTGAAACATTCCACATGTACACTTTAGTCAGAAAAATACTCGCGTTATAGGAAAAAAATAAGGCCCAATTAATTATCTCATCTTTAAGAACTGCTATATGTACAGACCNAGGAAAATAACATCTAAACCCTTCTTCAGCGTGGTAAATTAGTGGGACATTAGAAAGAGATGTAAAGTAGAATAAAAAGTATTTACCTGAAACATTCCACATGTACACTTTAGTCAGAAAAATACTCGCGTTATAGGAAAAAAATAAGGCCCAATTAATTATCTCATCTTTAAGAACTGCTATATGTACAGACCATGTGAAAAAAAAAGACAAAATCAGAAAATTAAAATATCCAAATGTAAAAATACCCATTATCTCATCTTCTTGGCTGCTAGACTAGGATTTTTCTTAGAGTTATTATTGCCATGAATTTTATTAGTATTTTAATTCAGTCTGGCAAGGCCCTATGTGCCAGGAAGAAACAAGTTCTCAGTGAAGAACTCACCGTCTATTCCCCGTAGGACAGGGATGACCCTTTCCTCTGCCCAGACCCCCCCCAAACACACACGAAGCATCTTCTGCCCTCCTCTGCTTACCCGGGGTGCTGCCAGAGGTTCGCATGTCTTCTGCTCTCAGGAAGAAGCTCTCTTTTGTTCAGTGGGGTGATACCAACTGCGGCTTCCAAGATAGCCATGTATTTCTTGTACCTCATCTTGTCTCAGAACAAGATCATGTAAATTTCGGACACTGATCAGCGGAAGCAAACGAAGTAATCTTTGCGAAGCCCCTGTGCTTTTAGATGCTCTGTGTCCCCCTGGCTCGAGCTACTGAACTCTACAGTGCCGGGTGAGGGTGCTGGCAAGGCTGAGGCCAAGCCACAAATAAATAAAAAAAAAAGAAAGTCTCATTCGGATTTCCCTGCAACGTCAGTATTATATAAGGCTAAAGAATTTTGAATAAAGCACTAATGAAAATGACTTGCAGGACAACCGTGGTCCTAAACACAGCAATCTAACGTACACTCCCCAATTAATCCGCACATAAATCTTTGAGGCTGCTAATCCTTCAAGTACTCATGGCACAGGAGGTGATTTATCTCAAGGTCTGGAAATAATTGGTCCAAAAAGCCTGCATGCCTCTGGATGAACTAAAATCAGAAACTGATTTGCTCCTTCTACAAATACCTCTACCCAAAAAGCTGTGCTTTGACAAATCAGGGATACCAGTTGTCATTTCCTAGCAAGGTATTTCTAGATGCTATAAACTCCTTGCTTGAGTCAATAGCAAAGATTGATTAATTGAGAAACAATTGTTTGGGTGGGTTTTTTTTTTTAAACATCTTTTTAAATACCTCTAGAACCCAACACAGGCGAGCTCCCATAGCATAAGAATATACTGCCTGGAGATGGTCAGACTCTACCCACTCCCTGTTGTTGTAAACGTCTCCCCCCTCAGCTTGGAAGGCCTTTCTTACCCTCTTTCCGTGGGCTAATGGCGGGCTGTCGTCACAGCAGCCCACCTCATGAGTCATGGTACCCACAGGCCAGTCTCCCCTGGGATGAAATTATGACATTCGGCGAAACCGGGGGCGAGAGGACGCCCGGATGTTGGCACTCACGTTCCCCGCCACGTGAGAGAGCTCGTCACGAGCAGGTAGGAAGAACTGTACCAACAGAGATGGGATGATTTCATCTGAGCTTCTGGATCCAGCTCTGCCTAAGGCCACTGTCATCCCGGAGACCCCACTTACGCTTTTCTCCAAGTTAGTAAATTGACTTTTGTGAAATTTCGTTTTAGTTGCGCTTCTGTCACTTGGAAGTAGTTCTGACTTACCCACCTCCCTGACCGATTTCTTCAAGCTGTATTTTTTCCACCGATTATACTACAGGAGTTGTGCTATTCCTTGTCTAAACAGACTCAGACGTAAAAGGGAAGTAAACAGGACGGAGGCATTATGGGTTAATCCCGATTAACCTAGATATCCACAGTAAGTGTCCCAAACTCTTCCCCATCCTCCCAAATCTTGAGCTCTTCTTCTACAGATTCTCTCGCTTTCCTCAGTAGCAAGTTTCTTTGTCTTTGTCTTTTTATTTTAACCTGAATGACCTAAATCAGTGGTCTCCAAAGTGGGGTGCACGCACCAAAAGTCCTTGGAGTATGAAAAAAAAAAAAATCAAACCATCTGTTTCCTATTTTCTCTCACCCATTAAAAATTTAGCTTGAGTGCTTATTGTGAAATAGTCATAATATTTACTTTGAGAACTTCTATATTTTAAATTACATTAAGTTATGCCAGTTATAAAACTCAGGGTTACTGGAGGGGAGGTGGGCAAGGAGATGGGGTAACTGGGTGATGGGCATTAAGGAGGGCACGTGATGTGATGAACACTGTTATATGCAACTGATGAATCACTAAATTCTACCCCTGAAACTAATAATACACTATATGTTAACTCACTGGAGTTTAAATAAAAATCTAAAAAATGAATAAATAAATAAATTTTTATAAGTTAAAAAGATATGCCAGTTATAAATTACTATTGTAGACTGTGCTTAAAAATGTGAATAGGGTATGTGAGCAAAAAAGTTTGAAGGTCAGTGGCCTAAATACCCTTCAATCTCTCCTTAAGCCTCAGTTTCCCATTTAGATGAGAGGCCTGGCCAGACAAATGCAGAGTTGTAGTTCAAATAAACAACAAAAGACTAAGAAACTCCCACTTCACTTGCCTGATTATACAATTAATATAATCTAACCACAAAAGAGTGGTGGAAACAAGGGATAAACCACTTGGTCTCGGAAAATATTTCATTTCCATAGTATTCATGAATATTACTCCCACTGGTTGTTCTGTAAACAATTAGTACCAGTTAGTCACAGGAATTCTTTTATAGGCTGAACTCGGTTTTGCTACAGCTGCCACCACTGAAAAAAACTACAATACAGCCCTCATTTAATCATACAGGAAGATGTAATTATACTTACACAACAGTCTTTGTTCTAACAAATTGTATTTATAACGACGCGTGATAAAAATTACTATACAGCCCACTCAAATAAGAAACGAAGCCTGAGCTAGCAACAACACAGAAAATCAAGTTAAACTCGCTACCCGACAGCAGCTGTTTTACTCCGGTGAAAGTGACACGATATTTTATGAATGACACGTTTTAAAGTTTCGTTTTCTATAGGAATTTTTTGTGCATTTAACATACATCTTATGGAGTGATTCCTATCTATGATGACCTCCTACAAAACTAAAACTGGGTCTTTCATGAGGAAAAGAATTCTGCCTTAGCAAATAATAAAAAAAAGAATTTGCTTTTCTTCCATAAATGAGATTGTTTCTGATTTATAATTTACTTATTTATCCATTTAAAAAATTGTCATCTTTGTGAGAACGCCTTCGTAAGAGTACTTATTAAGGACAATAACACAGAAAACAAAAATATAGCCAAAATATCCCCATCCAGATATGTACTTACATGGCACTTTCTTCATAAGTCTAGAAACTTCAGAAATATGTATTTATTTAGTTAATTCCCTTAGAATTCTTGAAATTCTTTACAACTATCTGATTAAAAATCACTTATCTACTTAAAACACGACGCTAAGTCTACATGATCCAAAAAAGCTTTTAAGTCAGGATACTCAAGGACACTTTGGTCTGAATGATTTAGGTTGAACATAAAAATTCACAGATCAGACTGGTGTGTTCCCTTAAACTGATTAATTTCTACTTTATTTCTGCTGGAGAAAAACAGTGGACATCCTTCTTCCCTGAGTATTTTAACCGTTCCTGTGCTTTAGAAGTATAAAAATGGAAATGAACTAATGTCCCAAACGGGCTGTTTTACAGGGTGTGGTCTGCTTTTCAGGAGCCGGAAAAAGCCCTAACTAAAAGTAGAAGAGGAGGGAAACCACTATTTCTTTTTAAGCTTTACTGCAAATACACCATATGACTTTATGCGCGTCGTTACATTTTCTGGCCCCTTAATATCTTCATATATAATATATATTTACGTATTTGCTACTTAGGCGATCTATCAGAACACTGTAAGAAAAACAAGCTCCACGATATAAAGGAATCACCAAACAGTTCTCGAACATTAGTTGAGGGTCTCCTAGATTCACCCGCCTCTGCCCAAACCAGCCTGCCCTCTTCACAGTCATCTTCCAAATGCACTCACTTCTGGGTTTATTTAAACCATTACCTTCAACTGGATGCCACCAAACCCGTCGTTCTCATCCTATCCTTCCACCCAAGCCAATACGTGTCTGAAATCACCCCCTGCCCAGCTCGCAGCCACAGCTGCCTCTCGCCTTTTCCTGTTTCCTGCATCCCCCACCTGGTTTGCCTGGCATGAGACCCGGAAGCCATCATCACCTGGTCCCCTGGTGCCCATTCATACCAGCCCCATGACGCAGGGAAAGAGAGCTGTGTTTACATGGGAAATCTGGATCTGAGTCCCACCTCTGCCGTTTAAGGCCTAGTGATCTCCAACAAGTTATTTGACCCTTCTGAACCTATTTTATCATCTGTAAAACTGGAATAAGACCACAACACAGGGATGGTTTTAGTAATGCATGGGGATGATGTATACGCATTCCATGCCTACCATCTCGTCCCTCCCTCCCTCCCTTCCACCTCTGCCATCTGTCCTTTTTCCACTCCCAAGACCTCTTCAAGAAACCTTCAAGAAATCTTCCCCAATCCTCATTTCTCTACAAGGTGCACTTAAAAACTTCTGACCCTCCCATGCACCCACAACTTCCTTCAACACACAGTTAAAGAATCAGAAAAGCCCAAGGCTGAGCGGTTTTGTGGGGAAAAAACAGAGACTGAAAAAAACAGGCAGGCTGAAAGAACAGGGACCCAGGGGCTGGAGTGAGTGATGGAAACCCTGAAAAAGAGAACATAGGGTCTTGGGGGCCCACTCAGGTGGTACCCACCAGCTATAGAAGTTCTCCCTTATAACAGTCCCCACATTTTAAACCTCTGCTACAGAATAAGTAAGAGCCAACATTAAAATCACTTAATTAACTATTCCTCCCAAATAATGTGCATACATAATAATTCATGGATTCCTCATTCCTAAGAAATAAGAAACTTTCCACTCCTCATGTGCATGAAGTCTGCTCCCTGTTGCTTTTGGAAGAAACTGTTCATGCTACGTTTCTACTCTGAACCTAGAGTTGTAGGATTCTAGCCGGTCTCTTGCTTGGGCGCAGATGAGGGAGGAGGCAATGCACAGAATTTCGAACACCGACAGGAGCTGGCTTAAGTCAAAAAGGGCTTGGCCGTTAGTTGGGTTAGAAGGATATTAGTCACTTCTGCAATTTCAGGAAAGGGACAGAGTCTCTGGAACTTGGTAGACACTACACCAGCTCAGAAGCGTTGAGATACAGCGGTCAGCTGCCAGCCACTGGGAAGTGGAGTTCACACAATCCCACGATCGCCCTGCTAACACACCCCTCCACTCCCAGCATGAACTGGGGCTCCACACTGCCCAGGACTGAAGTCCAGCTCCCCCTCTAATTAGCTCTGTGAGCTTGGTCAAGTCACTTAATGTCTCTTTGCCTTAGTTTTTTCATCTGTAAATGGGGTTAATAATAGCAGTGACCTCATAGAGCTGTTTCAAAAACTAATCAGTCATTCGTGTAAAGCATGTAGCACATGTAACACGCAGCACATAGTATATACCATGTAAGTGTGTGTTATTTTCTTTTCCTTGCTAACTAGCTGCAGCTTCATTTTTTCCAGAAAGCTCTCTTTGGTTGAAGACCCCCGCCCCCCAGACCAGGCTAGGTTACTCCTTTTGCCCTCTCAAATACTTTCTGCTTAAATCTATCAAAACTGGAGACATAGAGCTTAAATAGTGTGTTTAAGCATGTGCAGAGGATACAGTGGGTCCTCTGGGCCATGGAAGGAGATGAATTAAAGGAAAGGAGTCCTGGCAGCTGAGGGGGTTGACTTCCACATCAATCCAGGCCTGCCCCCAACCCTGTGCAGTAATGGTCAGCCTGGTTGTCAGATACAGGTTTGGTTCGAGGCAGATCCATGCTCAGTGATCACCGAGCCTCAGAATGGGGCCCCATGGAGGAGCCTCATCCAGCCCTGAGAACCCAGAAAACACTATGGAGTTTAAGGCAGAAGAACCCGATTATGTGAGCCCCAGGCTTGCTCTCCTGGAACATCAGTGGGAGAAGGTAGACTGTGCTGTCACAGCGCCTGTGCTAACAGTTCACTTGGTTTCAGGCAGAATTCTGCCTGAATTAGTTTGCTAGGGCTGCCGTAACAAAGTATTAGGGAGTGTAACCAAAAGAAATCTTACAATTTATTCAACTCATGGTTCTGGAGGCTGGAAGTGCAAGACCGAGATGTTGACAGGGTTGGTTCGTTCTGAGGGCCACGAGGCAGGGCTCTCTCCTTGGCTTGTAGGTGGCCGTCTTCTCCCTGTGACTTTACATTATCTTCCCTCTGTACATGCCTGCATCCAAACGTCCTCTTCTTATAAGGACACCAGTCATATTGAACTAGGGTCCACCCTAATGACCTCATTTTAAACTTCATTACCTCTGGGGGCGCCTGGGTGGCTCAGTCGTTAAGCGTCTGCCTTCGGCTCAGGGCGTGATCCCGGCGTTATGGGATCGACCCACATCAGGCTCTTCTGCCATGAGCCTGCTTCTTCCTCTCCCACTCCCCCTGCTTGTGTTCCCTCTCTCGCTGGCTGTCTCTGTCTCTGTCGAATAAATAAATAAAATCTTTAAAAAAAAATTTTCATTACCTCTGTAAAGACCCTATATCCAAATAAGGTCACATTCTGAAGGACTAGGTATTAGGACTCCAATATATGAATTTTGGGGGGAGACAGGGGATACAGTTCAACTCATAATGCTGCCTGAAATGAAAAAAAAAAAAAAAAAAATAAAACTCTTGTAAAGTTTTGCCCTGTGATGGAAAAAGACAAAAGCCCAGAAGTACCTGGTGGCATGGACATGTCCAGCCGGTGATTTGGTCCAGCCCAGGCTTCATAGCAAACCAGCCAGGAAAAAAATCCTCCATGTTCAAGATGCACCAATGTCTGATACTGTGAGAATGAGCAGGTGTCTCTACAGGCAAGGACAAGGTGCACTTAAAAACTTCTGACCCTCCCATGCATGCACCCACAACTTCCGGGTGTCTGGTAGCAGAAGCTGAATCCATTAACAGGAGCTCAAGAAGCTGAATCGCACTTAAACACATTAGCACAACTGAGAAGGACCGGGGCTGTGCAGACAGCGCTCCGCCCGTGTGGGAATCAGCCCAAGGATCTGCTCCAACTGCTGCAGCGCTCGCTCAGTCAAGATCGGCTTCTCATTTAAAATATTCCTATTAAACATTTTGAAATTATCCAAAATTTTTGTTTAAAAAAGTTTTCTTGGGGCGCCTGGGTGGCACAGCGGTTGGGCGTCTGCCTTCGGCTCAGGGCGTGATCCCGGCGTTGTGGGATCGAGCCCCACATCAGGCTCTTCCTGTGTGAGCCTGCTTCTTCCTCTCCCACTCCCCCCTGCTTGTGTTCCCTCTCTCGCTGGCTGTCTCTATCTCTGTTGAATAAAGAAATTAAAAAATCTTAAAAAAAAAAAAAAGTTTTCTTTACATCACCAGTTTTGCTTTTTCCCAAATTATATCTTGACAGTATTATAAAGTTTAGGGTACCCGTTATCATCATGTAATTATTCTCATTATACTGTACATGCTACTAAAAATAAAGAGCAAATTTTAATTTGATGAATAAGCCCACTATTTCCTAAGCAACAGATTTTTTTGTGAGCATTTCAGCCATTGGACACATTTGAAATAGGAGAACACTTCCCTCCGCCCATAGTTCTATGTACCACAGAAGAAGCGAGAGAAAGTTCCTTGTTGGGCTCAACACATTTTAACTGGCTTCAAAAAATTATGTTTTTACAGGTCTGTCTCCCCGAGCGTTCTATGATGGCCCAGAAGGTAGGTACGATGTCCTATTCATCTTTATATCTCTAGTACTTCTCCTTGCTCAGGAACCAGCATATGATAGATACCCAATAATACCGGGTTTTACTTCCTTATTAAGAGGCAGCAAGGTATAATGGCTTAGACCCTGCAGTCTAGAACCAGCTTCACACTTAATTAGCTGAGTGGCCTTGGCAAGTCTTTTAAACTCTCTGGGCCTCAGTCTTCTCATCTGTAAATAGGGGATGATAATAGCACCCACCTGTTAAGATTGGATGAGAATTAAATTTTATGAACATATGCAAAACTCTTAAGGCCTGGAACATATGAAGTGCTATCTTAAGTACTAGCCACAATTATTCTTTATCAGCATATACCTATTGGCCTGGGTTCTATGGACCGAGTATGTCCCTCCAAAATTCTGAAATTGAAGCCCTAATCCCTCGGGTGATGGTATGTGGACGTGGGGTGTTTGGGAGGTAAATTAGGTTTAGATGAGGTCATGAAGGTGGGATAAATGCCCTCCCAAGAAGAGGGAGAGCGAGATCACTCTCTCTGTCTGTGCTCATGCACCCCGGAAAAACCGTGGGAGCACACGGTGAAAGGGTGGCGTTCTGCAAGCCAGGAAGAAGGCCCTCACCAAGAACCCCACCCTGTTGGCACCCTTCTCTCACACTTCCGGACTCCAGAACTGTGAAGAATAAATGTCTGTTGTTTAAGCTCCCCCAGTCTGCGGCATCCTGTTATGGATGCCTGAATGGACTAAGGTCCTAGATCCAGCTCAGACGGGTCTTTCAGCTCAGTGGGTGCCGCTCCCTCAATCAGCCCTGGGTTCCCCAACCCACTTTCAGTGCTCTGGAGTAAACCACTTTGAGTCCCCAAGTGTCCACTTAGATCTCCTCTCAGTCCTGCCCTCTGGCAGCTAAGGTGCCGCGAGCCTTTGATCGGCCTATCCACTCCCATCTGGAGGACTCCTAGCTCTCCTGGTGTGGCCCTCTGCCTAACCAGTCCTTCCAGGCTCAGCATCAGCCAGGCTTCAGAAGGTGAGTGCACACTGCTCAGGGCATCAACATTCAGACCCCATCTGTCTCCCTATTCCAGCCGGCCTCGGGTCTGCAGCTGGGCCAGACTATTGTCCTGTGTCACTCCTCAGTCATATTTGTGTTTACCTGTTTTTCATCGGCCTCCCCCTCCAGACTGTAAGCTCTGCTCTGAGGGCAGAGGCCTATTTTGCTGAAACTATGTCGATTTCCTACTGAGTTTTCGGGTCCAGCCCAACACTCACTCATTCATTGACTCCCTGGACAACCACTGAGCCACTCCCTATCCAACACTGATTGACACTGGACATACAGACAATACCCAGGCCTCCCTGCCCTCAAGAATCACCAGTCTGATGGAGGGACAACTGTATGCTGCAGTAGGGATGTGAGTGACGTGGGACAACGGAGAGAGGGGACAATTCTTTCTGAGCATCTTGGCTTGGGAAATACTTCATAGGGAAGGTACTTGGGTTAGGTCTTAATAAAATGCAGATATCCCTTAGGCTGATAAAAAGATCTGAAGCATCTCAGGAAGAGAAGAAAGTATCCCCAAGAGCCAGAAAAGCATAACAGCAAAAGCATTCTCTGACCAGTAAGCAGAGCGAGCACCTCTGAGCCCAGGGCCAGAAGAAGGCAGGCAGTAGAGTCGACACAGAGCAAGGGTATGGCAGATGCCATTCCCTCCAGCTAACACAGTCCCCCCACCTTGCCTACGCGTCACTAAACCATTATGTAGCGAACATGTCTACTGTTCCCGTCACTGAGATAAGCGTTCTACATGCATTGCCTTGTCCGATTTTCACAACCAGCTTAAGAAGTGGTTATAACGTCTCCCTGTTTTCAGATGAAGACATTCAGGCACCACTGTGACTAAGCAATTTGCCCATGGCCGTACAGGTAATAAGTGATAGAGGTGTGATTCCTACCCAGGTTGGTCTGATTATAAAATTCATGCCTTCTTACACCCACTAAGCCTGGGTAGATGCCTTGGGGCCCTTGGTATGTCACCATGATAATGAAATGTAATTGCCACTTATTTGTCTTCCTCTAGAAGGTGGGATCTCATGAGGGCAAAGACTCTGCTCTGCTCACTATTGTATCCCTAACACGTTGCTTGGTAGAGTACAGGCATTAAGAGTGTGTGTTAAGAATATGCAAGTGCAGGGGCGCCTGGGTGGCTCAGTCAGTTAAGTGCCTGCCTCCGGCTCAGGTCATGATCCCAGGGTCCTGGAATCAAGTCCAGCATCGGGAATCCTTGCTCAGCAGGGAGCCTGCTTCTCCCTCTGCCTGCTGCTCCCCCTGCCTGTGCTCTCTCTCTCTCTGACAAATAAATAAACAAAATATTAAGAAAGAAAGAAAGAAAGAAAGAAAGAAAGAAAGAAAGAAAGAAAGAAAGAAAGAAAGAAAGAAAGAAATACATACATGAGTGCATGGGGGAGCAACTCTTGATCTCACAGTCATGAGTTCAAGCCCCACGTTGGGAGTAGAGAATCCCAAGCAGACTCCCTGCAGAGCGTGGAGCTCCAACGCCAGCTAGATCTAAGGACCCTGAGACCACAACTCCAGCCAAGATGATGAGCAGGACATTCAACCAACCCACTGCGCCAGCCAGGAGCCCTGAGATTTTTTTTTTTTAAAGTTATGATGAAAAGAATGAATGAACAGGGTTTCGAACTCTTTTCTAATGTGTACTACTGCCCTTCTTTGTCCCTTCGATGAAGGAATCCTAGTTATCATCCTAAAACCAAGATCTGTGTGCAAACCCCAAGTTCACTTCTGCCCTCTCCCACTCTGGTCAGACAGAGAAAAGCTCCTGCAGTGCTGGCCTCAAGCTGCATGGACAGACCCCTTCCCCAGGCGTGGGGGCTTCTGTCACCACCCTCCCCTTCCATCCGCATCCCCATCCGTGCACAAAATAGTTCACACCCTTTGCAAGGATGCATGGAAGGTTGGCCCTTGGCTGGAGTCTGGAAACTTGGACTTGGGGAAGGTTCCCACCATCCCCAGGGCTGGTAAAAGTGCCTCACCCTCCCTAAACTGTTTGCACAAACAATGTAATTTCTCCTAACACCAGCTTTCTTTCTGGGAACTTGAACTTCTCGTGCCTGCTCTGCAGACACTGCTGACAGACCCAGTCCTAGACTTGGCTCTGCGCACCTTCTCCCTTCGCCGATTTTGCTTTGTATCGGGGACTGCAATAATCATAGTGATGATTCTGTGCTAAGTCTTGTGAGTCCTCTTACAAATCACTGAAACTGGGGGTGGTCCTGGGGACGCCAAGACACTGTTCTCTGCCCAGTAGCCCCATTGTGGAATGCTTCCTGTCCACCCAGAGTCCCTAGAGGCCAGGCAGGAATGCAAAGGTGTGCAACTGGCTGAGTGGGATCGGGGACAGACAGACAAGTTCAAAGTAGAGTAAAGGCGCTAACTCAGCTCCTGGCCGACCAGCAAGTGCCAGGCAGAGGCGAGCAGCTAGTTCATAGCCACTGACAGTAAACCCTCCCCTCCACTAATGATAATTCAAAACTCAAAGGAGGTGCTCTACATCCTCAGACACAAGGAAGAGTCCCTTAAAACTAAATGTAAAACAAAGTTAGGGGCTATCTGTCCGGACTGCATGAAACCAGCAGGAAGGGTGGAGCACAGCTCAGCTTCAGACCGCCCCAGAGCGCTGTGTGCCACCGCACTCCTTGGCTTTCTCTTCCATAGCAAACCTGACCTTCATAACCCAGACCGTCAGCACCCACACTCTGAATCTGCTTATACCCAGTAACGCTAAGAAGACTAGACACATAGTAGCACCGACCCTAAAGCTATTAAGCTGAGCAGCAAATACATGAAGGGAAGAAAAGTAAAATTCAAGGTCACTACCTGCATAAAGGGCTCTTGCTCCTGGTTGACGAAGCTCACCTTGGTTCTAGGCTGAGTATGATTGGTGGTGACAGGCATGAAGAGGGAGAGGGGTCAGTCCTGACTCCAGAACTGTGGCCTGAAGGGCTAAAGGGGCTCCTGGTCTGTTGAGGGAAGTTCGCGCTTGACACTGTGGTCCCCAAGCAGCATATCCCACTACCCGGTAATGCTGGGCTTCCTGGAAGGGGTGGAAAGGCCAGGCCCATACAGCTACAGCACCCACTAGCCGGTGACAGCTCCGTCCGTCCCCAGTCTGCAACCAATGCCCCAGACATGCCCTTACTCCCTGGTTTACATGAACTTTGTGGGCCCCAGCTGGCCTTGGTCTCCTCAGAGCCTTCTGCCCCTGCCTTCCCTATCCCAGAGGCTTCTCTTCCTCCAGCCACCCCTCCCCACCGTATCCCTACATTTCAGTTCCCAGCACTTGCGTCTGCCTCCCTCAGATGCTACCCCCTTCCTGGCTCCATGAAGCTCCTGCAGGCACAGGGCACCCAGCTACCCTCCAGCTTTGTCCCTTCTCCCACTCTTGCTCCAATCTGACACTTCAAATGCCTCCGAACCACTGGTTCTCAACACACAATCCCCAGACCAGCAGCATCAGCATTGCCTGATTTTACTTGTTAGAGACAGATTCTCAAGCCCCACCCCAGACCTACCAAGTCAGGAGCTAACACTCAGGGAGTGGGGCTGCAGATATGTGTTTGGACAAGCCGTCCAGGCAATTCAGACATAGCTAACGTTTGAGAACCACTGCCCTACACACTTCACTTGCTTATCCTGTGGCTGCCTCAAACAATTCTCGAATGTTTCTAAATCCAGCCTCATTCCCCGTTTCTCTTAATGCTGCCTACATTTTCCAGTAATACAAGAGCAAAACAGCACAATCCAAGTTCAATATGGTGGGCCTCCAAAATGCAACAGGTATTTTTAAAATTCATGGATAATTTGTGATTGTAGAGCATGAAGATAATTCTCCACATGACTACAGAGCAAAACATTGCCATGCAGCTTGGGGAAGAAAAAACAAAATGAACTAACTCGTGCAAAAATGTCTATCGGTGTACCCTCCATTTGGGGGCACATGAAGATGAAAAGTACCCCAATAAAATACAGACAATATATTGTATATGTAAACGATTTATTAATATGATTTTTAAACATACTACTGTAGACTTTAATAAGTAGCATGGACAAACATTAACCTGCACAATATTAAACAATATTTTAGTTGAAGTGTTTAAAATGTCCATCATTAGCACCAACGCATTTTTTGGTGCAGTTTGGTGTGCACACATCTGGTGTGTTATTAACATTTGAGAGGTACATGATTTTTTAGTGTGCATTAAATTACTCCCCTTCATCTCGAAAAAACTACATATTCATTAATTCTTCCCTCAAATCCTTTGGAACACACACGAGGCCCTAAGGCAAATAAAAAGATGAACCAAAACTGAAATAAATTTCAAAAAAGCAAAGCGCTCAATTTACATTTTCAGTGTTCTAAACCATGGAAACGAGGGAACCTATTCAAAACTGATTTTCCTATGTCTAGTTTTCCTTTAAAAAAGAATAAAAGTGGGGCACCTGGGTGGCTCAGTTGGTTGGGCGTCTGCCTTCGGGTCAGGTCATGATCCCAGGGTCCTGAGATCAAGCCCCGCATGGGGCTCCCTGCTCAGCCAGGAGTCTGCTTCTCCCTCTGGCCCTCCTCGTGCTCATGCTCTCACTTTCTCTCTCTCTCAAATAAATAATAAATTAAACAATAAAAATAAAAAAGAATAAAAGGGAGAAAAAGTCAGGAACAAAGGGCCATTTAATAAGTAAGCACATGGAAAGATGTTTAAGATCATTGGCCATCAGAAAATGGGAAGCCAAAAACCACGTCACACAGGGGTGCCTGGGCGGCCCAGTCATTTGAGCTTCTGGCTCTTGATTTCCATTTAGGTCGTGATCTCAGGTCGAGCGATAGAGCCCCATGGCAGGCTCGGCCCTCAGCTCAGAGTTGGCCTGTTCCTCTCCCTCTCCACCCCCCACCTCTCCTTGCGTGCATGTACACACACACACTCTCTCTCTCTCTCTCAAATACATAAAAATAAATAAAATTTTCAAAAAAACCATGTCACACCAACTAGAATGGCAAAAGTAACAAAGACAAACAGTAAGTATTGACGAAGATGTTGGGGAATTGGAGCCCTCATACGTTGCTGGCGGGAGTAAAGTGGTACAGCCACTTTGGAAAGGAGTCTCGCTGTTCCTGAAAATGTCAAATACAGAGTTATCATATGTTTTTCACTTGTAGGTATGTACCCAAAATTAATGAAAACATATGTCCACATAAAAACATTTGTACATGAATGTTCACACCAGCATTAGTCTTAATAGCCAAAAAACTGAAACAACCCAAAAGTCCATCACCAGATGAACAGATAAATAAAACATGGCAATAAAAAGAGTAAAGCACTGATACAGGCTCTAGTGCAGGTAAACCATGGAATCATTATGCTAAATGAAAAAAGCCAGATATACAGGACCACAAACTGTAATCCCATTTATATGAAATGTCCTGAATAAGCAAATCTGTAGACAGAAAGTAGATTAGTGGTTGTTTAGCGTGCGGGAGGAAAGGGATTGGGAGATGCCAGCTAAGGGGCGGAAAGGGTTCACGGAGGAGTGGTATGCTTTTTAGAATACCCAGCAATAAAAATGTCCTGAAGCTGATTATGGTAACGGTTGCACAACTCTGGGAACGTACTCAAGACCAATGCATCGTATACTTTAAATAGGTGAATTGTATGGCATGTGAATTATATCTCAATAAAATTTTTTTGAGATAGAGAGAGAGAGAGAGAGAGAGAGAGAGAGAGAGAGAGGAGTGGGGGAGGGGCAGACGGAGAAGGACAGAATCTTAAGCAGCCTCCACACTCGGTGCAGAGCCGGACATGGGGCTTGACCTCACGACCCTGAGACCATGACCTGAGCCGAAATCAAGAGTCCGGCACTTAACTGACTGAGCCACACAGGTCCCAATAAAATTATTTTTTTAATGGCCTAAAGCAAGAAAAGAATTACAGATTCAGTTAACTAAAAAGTATTAGGTACCTGAAATACGTAGGTTCTTCTGTCTTTTTTTGCATTATAAGTTTCTCCCAAATGAAAATAAAAGATAGATTTCTACTATCATTTTAAAATGTACATGCACTTTTCCAAATAAGGTTCGTTGCAGTCCTTGCTATAATCTTAAAGGGAGATAATTATGCCCCTAACTTTATATTTTGGAATGTGGACACTGAGAGTATATGAGGCTTACTCCACCCGGTCAGCTGCTCAGGGCAGACGTGAGTCCGGCACCTAAATCCTATGCCCTTTCTTCTAAACTCTGTAGCATCTCAGGGCACCACACAGATACTGACTGGCCGGTCTGTAGAGATGGCAGGGCTGACTGATGTCAATGAGGAGAATGCCCACATCTTGCCCAGCTACAACAATGCTACATTCAAACCAAGTATAATCTAACTCATCACTCATCAGAAGTCTTGTGGTACCATGGAAGGAACCCTTTGCTTTTGGGAATTTATTTCAGTTTTGGCTCATCTTTTTATTTGCCTAAGGACTGAGCGCACGTTCGACCTGATGTTCCAAAAGATATTAACGAATACATAGCTTCTTGGAGGTGAAGGGGGATTTGTAGGCAGGGGTGAGTCTACATGGAAGAACATGGAAAGAACCACCGTCTAGAGGAGGAAGACCACAACTGGCTTCAGTTTTCTCATCTGTAAAATGAAGGAAAAAAGAAATACCTCTCTCAAGGTCATTATAAAGATTTAATGACAATGTATCTGAAAGTACCTAATTTGCAATAGGCATGGACTCTAAATCAAATAGTCCAATACCTTGATCTCTCCTATGGAGACCAGTGGGTTCTTTCAAACATTCAGGCTACTAAACGTCAGATTTTGAAAATGATGACCAACGTCATCCATTTTTACTAAACTCCCCAAATGATTCCGCTGGCATCACTGAAAAAACTATTCACTGAACATGGTCTAAGGAATTTTCTTCTCATGGAAAGTCCACTTCTCTGTGGACTACAAAACAGCATTTATTCACCAAATAAAACTCTGAACTATATTGCTATTTCAGAAGAGAACGCAGCGGAAGAAGGGAAACCTTTTCTCTTTTGCCTTACTACAATTACAAGGAGACAACAATCTGAATTTCTGTGAATACAAGAATATCCTCAAGAGGGAGAATTTTTGTCTAATCTTGCCCATTTGAATTATCTTTTATTCATCATTTCAAAGGGATTTTTCAGTCAAAGGAAGCTGTAAGTTCCTTCCTACAAGTTGATAGTTTCTTTCTGATAAAAGTCATAACACAAGAAAAGTCAAGTGTCTCAGTAAAAGAAATAAGAATCTGGGAAGAATCTGAAGGATCTCCCACTATTCAGCTACTTAGTAAATCTTCCCAATATCCTTGATCACTTATGGATTAGAAACCATATTTCTTTTTTTTTTTTTTTAGAGATTTTATCTTTAGATTTTTTTAGAGGTTTTTTTTGGGACAGAGAGAGACAACCAGCGGGAGAGGGAACACAACCAGGGGGAGTGGGAGAGGAAGAAGCAGGCTCCTATCAGAGAAGCCTGATATGGGGCTCGATCCCAGAACGCCGGATCACGCCCTGAGCCAAAGGCAGACGCCTAACGACTGCGCCACCCAGGCATCCCTTTTTAGAGATTTTTTAAGTAATTTTTAAAGATTTTGTTTTTAGGTCATTTCTATACCCAACTCACAAGCCCAAGAGTCCCATGCTCTACCGGCTGAGCCAGCCAGGCTCCCTGAAACCACATCCTTGATCCATAATGATGACCCTCTTAGCTCCCAAATGAAACCACTTTAATTAGTTTGCCAATTCATATTTGTGTTCTCACTGAAATGCATGTCCTCAAACCACAAGCTGGGCAGGCAGGCAAATGACTTTCATTATTACAAGGCTTTCCTCAATTATACAAACATTTTTACCTCTAGAAATAATGTTGTTGGACCATTAGGCTCATTTAAAATGAAAGCAGAAACAAAATGCATAGTTTGGGATTTAGGAAAATTACTACAAATCTGCTTTCTGAAGTCTTGCTGTGACCTCCTGTATTTACCAAGCAACAACTTTTTCCTTAAAGTTTATTCTAACTACTTTCAAAAATGTGTTTGAGTCACTGTTAAAAAATAAATAAACCCAATAAAGACAGGATACCTAAAATAAAGCCAGTGAAAGGAAGCATAGAGATAAATGTCACCAGGCATCTGGCTATTAATGTGCGTCTAGTTAATCAGTGTGTTTGAGTCCTTGGTAGCCCATTCCTTTGCAGCCAAAACAAAAAGGAAACCTCATGGGTTTCTGGTTGTCTCTACTAAAAGAAAGCATTTGCACTCTAAGAACCTGCAGCTATAGGGCCATGTCCACCAGGACAGTGACCCAGGAATCTCTACATGTTTATACGTATTCTGTGAACAGGATTTTACTTTTACTTTATATTTCGATTCAGCCTTTTCTCCATCCTACAAAAAATATCAATTAAAGTATGCAGAAGTTGCGGGGCTGGGGAGAGGGGAGAATGGGGTATTGTTTAATGGGCAGAGTTTTTGTTTAGAACCATGAAAAAGTTCTGGTAATAGAGAGTCGGGATGGTTGCATTGTCCGTGTACTTAATGTCACTGAATCATACATTTAAAACGGTTAAAATGGTGAATTTCATGTTATGTATATTTATCATAATAATAACACTCAAAGAAGGGAGTGGAGGAATGGGGTAACTGGGGGATGGACATTAAGGAGGGCATGTGATCTAAGGAGCACTGGGTGTTATATAGACTGATGAATCACTGACCTCTACCTCTGAAACCAATAATACATTACATGATAATTAATTGGATTAAAATAATTTTTTAAAAAAGAAAAAAATAATAACAGTCAAAGAATTAAAGTATCCAGAAACAAAAAATTCACAGGCTAGTATGCTAACCACATGTCCAAATCTTGGTGAGGAGCCTGACGCTGTGGTGGAAGGGCTGCGACCCATGCAGTTTAAATGTGGTTGTCCTGCTTTGGCAAAATGAAGTTGGTTCAAATGTAGGAGCTGATGAAAATGTATGGAAGCGTATTGTAAATCACTTCTTCACACTGGACAGAATACTTCACCCCCAAGATACCCTAGGCCGGTGCTTTTCAAACCTTATTGTGGAAACGATGCGGGGGGGGGGGGATTTTGAACCAGCAGGTCTAGGTCCACTTTTAATGGGCCCCCAGGTGAAGCTGCTGATGCCCTGGACCTCACTTGAACCCGCAAGGCGCCGGAGCCCCTATCCATCTAACCATCTAGAGCCATGGGCCCCTCACCAGGAAATGAGGGCTGAGCACACCTCTCAGGTGAACTGGTGAAGCACGGAAATTATCTGCTAGCCACCGTTTGTAGACACACAGAAAGCCTGACGCAGGGGGCTTCCCAAGTGTCCCCACCCACCTCCGGGCCTGGGAAGCTGCCACAGAGGACGGGGACAGTTCACAGAGAGGCAGTTTCGCAGAAAGCCTTCACGCAGACTTCAAAACAGTCTCGAGAATACCCTTCTCAAGCTCGAAGAATGCCTGGAATTCAGTGGCCTTTATCCAACATAAAGATCTCCAACTCAGTTTTGACTGAGTTCCCTATAGAAGATCCCCGCAGCCTTGAACACTGACAACGCCCCGCATGTTAAAGGGAAGGGGGGAAACCCCTCGAAGGCTCTTTGGCGCCAGGGCACAAATCGCGCCTCCGCGGGTAGCTCTGGCCCGCGGGCACCTCCGGGACTGTGCAGGCGGGCTCTCCGTTCTGCGGGGTTTGCAAGCTCGGTAGCTGAGACTCCGTGGGCAATCCCCCACCTGCTTGCAACTAACCAGCGCCTCCCTCGGCCCCATGGCACCAGCTCCTGCCCCCTCCACTACTGCAAACGCTGGCTACGCCAACAGAAACTCAGAGGCCCTTTTAACCTGGTTAAAGAGAAGCTCAACAGAAAATGAAATGGTCCCTATTCCTTGGGGGAGAAGGCGCCAGGCCAGGTAGGAAAAAGACGGTGGCTCCCAGGCACCTGTAGCTGCCCCAGGTGAGGGCTAGAACCCACTTCCAGACGATCCCCCAAGAGAAATCCTATGACGCGCTGTCGTCGCCCTGGAGGACCGGGAGGCAGAAGTATGCTAAGCATCCCCAGAGAGGAAAAAATCAGTGCCCAATAAAGTACTCCGAACCCACAGGGAGATGGAGGGGGGCGGCAAGAACTCGCAAGTACTCTCGCTGCCCCTCAGCTCCGCTCGCACGCCGATGCAAGGCGCCAGTGCCCCGCCACACCCCGCAAATCCCTCGCTCGCAGGGTCGGGACCTGTGGGAGGCATCCCGGCGACGCCCGAGCCCTGGCTGCCGCGGGGCAGGCGCTCGGGGGCCGGGGAGGGGAGAGAGGAGGGTACTCGCCTGCGAGCTGGGGGCGGCCGCAGTCGGCGAGGTCCCGCGCAGGACGAGGGCGGCTCCCGGGGGCGCGGGGGCGCGCTCCGACGCGGCGTAGGCTGCTGTGCCGGTGTCCCCTTCGCTGCCCGTACTTGTCGCTGGCGGCGCCTGGCCGGAGCCGGAGTGCGGGACGCTGCCCAGGGAATGGGCGGGCACAACTGGCCTCGGTCGCCGCTCCTGTGTATTATTGTGGACTCAAGCTATTTCCTGTTTGGTGGTTTGGGAGAAAGAAAAAAAAAAAAAATCCAGTATGGAGGCAGGGGGAGTGGGCGGTGGAGAGCCAGAGAGCCGCGGCGGATAGGGGAGGAGGGTGGGCAGCGGCCGTCACCTGCTTCCTCGAGACCCCAAGGGTGCCAGGTGTGCGAGTCTGGGGCAGGAGTGCAGCTTATTGTGCTCTACTTTGGGGTGTTGTCAACGACTTGGGGGGTCGCATGCGCCACCCAGCGGTGGGGCAGGGACCGTAGCCGCAGGGACCACCTAGTCCCCCCAGCCGGGGCATCCATTCCGCTGCTTCTTCCCTTCTCGGCAAAACTGTCGGTGTGCTTTCTTTCCGCCCAAGGGCAGAAGGGACTCGATGTGCTGCTTTCTTTATTCATTCTCTGGTCCGCTTTCTGATTCTTTCCATGGGTGTGGGCTAGGAAGGAGTTAGCTACGCTACCCTTCAAAAAACCACGGAAGGGATGGTTGTGGGCCATTACTGTAGGTGCTTGGTGGTGCTGGGGTCTTTGTTTTTGCTTGGGGGTGGGATGAGAAGCAGGTTGGTCATTTTGGTGGAAAGTTAACTTTTATGACCAGCTTCCGTTCCCCTCCCCCATGAACTTCACCCTTAGCCAGGATCACAGGGTCTGAGGCCCCAATCCGGAAATACCGGTTCCTCCCGCTGGGACAATAGGTGAGGGCGGGAGCCTTAACTCGAGAGCCTGCTTAGTCACTGCGGGAACCCCTGCGCAGCCTGGAAGGCAACATCTTCATAGTGCCCAAGCCTGCAAGTAGCAAGCAGGTGCTCCTTCCATTTAGTCACGTTAAAAATCCTGCAAAGGTAATAGGGGGTTATTGTTTAATGGGTTCAGAGTTTCAGTTTGCTATGATGAAAAAGTTCTGGAGAGGGATAGTGGTGTTGGTTGAACATTAGTGTGAATGTACTTAATGCTACTGAATTGTATGCTTAAAAATGGTTAATTTTGTGTTATGTACATTTTAGCACACACAAAGAAAAACCTAGGAAGTTTCATTGAAGACACCTTTGCATATGACTGCCAAACCCTCCTGCCCTCCTTCCCACCCAGACCTCTGCTGGGAAGTAATGGAATGAATGACAGTGCTTCTGATAAAACTCACGTTCATTTAGTTTAGACTTCTGAGGGTACCTATCAACAAGTTATTTCAAAAAGTTAGTAAATTAAGCCTAGAGGACAGTACAATTTTTAAAAAGAGAACGGTAATTTCCGACGTAAGGGGAAATTTTGTCAGGTGAATTTAAAGCAATTATCTAACTCCACATCCCTTAGGTATACACCCTAAGGATGGAAGACGTTTAAAAAAAAGCCAAAACTGCTTTTCAGTAATGATAATGTTAGTAAGAAGTGATTATGTTAATAGCTTTAAGAATCAAGATTTTTTAGTATAAAAAAATAAATATAAAATCAAAGCAGCTAAGCAATATTAAATTTGAATTAGAATTGTCGTTTAAAACTCATGGTATACTTTTCTCTCTCTCTCTCTTTTTTTAAGATTTTATTTATTTATTTGACAGAAAAAGAGAGCCAAAGAGCACAAGCTGGGGGAATAGCAGAGAGAGAAGGAGAAGCAGGCTCCCCGCTGAGCAGGGATCCCGACATGGGGCTCAATACCAGGACGGAGATCATGACCTGAGCTGAAGGCAGGTGCTACCCAGGTGCCCCTTATGGTATACTCTTCTTAAAAAATACATTTCCAGGATCACCTGGGTGGCTCAGTTGCTTAAGTGTCCAACTCTTGATTTAGGCTCACGTCATGATCTTGGGGTCATGAGGTCCAGCCCCATGTCAGGCTCCATGCTGAGCATGGAGTCTGCTTAAGATCATGTCTCTCCCTCTCCCTCTGCCTCTACCCTCCTTCTCTTTCTCTCTCTCTCTAATTAAAAAAAAAAAAAAAAAATTCCAAGGTCTGTCTACTCAAAATGCCCACCTAACTTTGACCAGCCTGGTAGGAATAAGCACCCCAAGATTTCAGATTGTGGTCTCTAAATACCTTATTTCTCTAAAAGGAACTAGATCTACTTGGAGAAGTGGTTTATTTTCTGTTAGGGGCAAGAAATATCCAAAATAAGCCTGGAATATCTTGTCAATTCAGAAAGCAGTGAAGCTATCAAAAACTAAGGTTGACATCAAATGGAATCTGGAGCCAACCTGTAGAAGCATCCACTGACCAAAGTGGGATAAATTTTAAGCCTCAAGGAGAAAAACAATGGGATGCCTGGGTGGCTCAGCTGGTTAAGCATCTGCCTTTGTCTCAGGTCATGATCCCATGGTCCTGGGATCAAGTGCTCAGCAGGGAGCCTGCTTCTCCTTATGCCTGCCACTCCCCCTGCTTGTGCTCTCTCTCTGTCAAATAAACAAATAAAATCTTTAAAAGAAGAAGAAGAAGAAGAAACTGCAATGAATTGAGACATATCAAATAGGTATATATCCATGAGTCATAATGGTACAAAAACAGAAATAAAAAAAACCCTAACTGATTAGCTTTGCAGATGCAATAGAACCAACTCATTATTTTGAAAGCTAATAAATTGTAAGAGAAAGAATTACACATTTCACCTGCCTTTTCTGGACTGTATCTAACATTTCTGTACTACTTCAGATGCCCTTTGCCTCACCTGTCTCTTACTCCAGCCACTGCTGCAGCAACAAGGTCTAGGTGGGCTCTGTCCAGCTTCATGCAGGAACGACCAGAGAATAGACTCATCTCTTCCCTCCCACCCCTGTGCTTCCCTGTCAGTGCCAGGGTGGGGATGCCAGGGTGGGGATGCCCATGCGTACACCACCCCAAGCTAATGTTTCATTGTCTAAGCTTCTACCAGTGAGGAATAGAAACTGATATGTGAATATTCCTTTTTTTCCCCCACAATATGAACTAACCTGAGACTCAGTATGTATTGCTTCTCAGAAATCAGGTCACATTGATCAAGCAATCAGGTGCCTAAAGCCGCAGCCTACTGAGTGAGTCTCCCTTCAACTGACTTTCTCTGCTTCTCCCATCCCTCACTTTTTTTCTGTACAATCATTTTCCCCAATAAAGCCCATGACTCAAGGGTCTGCCTCCTGGAAAACTCAGGCTAAGACACGTACAAACTGTGTTTCAGGATAACTAAATAATTGACGAAGAAATTAATCTAGCTAACAAATAAGGATTGACGAAATTTGAATATCAGCATTTTCCAAAACACTAATAATATAGTGGATCAAGGCAATAGTCATCGATGGCCACTAACATCACAGAAAAGATCACCGGACATTATGTGCCATCTGATGGAAATGTACAAAATCACAAATGGCACATTCTTGCCGAAAAGAGCAAACCTGAGTCTGACCAAGTTTCTAGATCCATTACCAGTTTATAAGAATTACTAGAAGAGAGGGATATGTTAAACAACACTAGTATGGGGTACAGTCAACAAAATGCAGAATCTGGAAAGCTCATAAAGTCAACTGATCCAATTTCCTCAACAACAACTGGCAGGGCAGTAAAGATGAAGGGGGAAGAAACCTATAGATTAAAAGATTTAAGTGATAATCAGTGAAATACAATATGTATCTCTTGTTTGGACCCTGATTCAGAATAACCAACCACTAAAAAAATGATGAGATATTTGGGAGAAACCTGATATTCCCTAAGTTTTAAAATGTTTTAATCACATGCCACTGATTTAATCTAGTATGTGGAGTTGATCTTGCTACTACATATGTTTGAGTGGCATGCCATATATATATATATATATATATATATATATATATATACACACACACACACAATAAAATAGATGTTTAATTTCTTTCCATATATGAATTGAAATGAACATTTCAAAGACTTGGATTTGGGATTTTCTTTGAATGTGTTCAGGTAGGAAGACAGGGACTCTGGCTGGTGTAGCTGGTAACTGACATCTTGGTTTTTCCCACTCACTCTTTTCATTCTGGGTACATGCTGTATGTGTTCCTTTGTCTGTGCTTTCCTGTAATCAACAAAACAGCATTTTAATAAACATTTCCACTCTGAAGACTGCACATTTCAAAATCTGCTCAGAGAAACAAAAAGAGATGCCTCCATGGGCCCCAGGGGCAGTACTGTGAAAAATGGGGCAAGAACTCTGGGTTCTGACTCAGAGCTCAGCAGAGGTTCCGTCCCTGCACTGGCCCCAAGGCAGCCCCATAGAAACCATCTTGCCTTTCTAGGAGACAAAGCCCTATTCTGCTGCCTCTCGGGACAGGGAGTTCTGTGTTCTGCATCCTGAGGTTCTGAAATCAATCTTGGGCTTCACCTGCAGGCTGGACAGACAGGTTGGGGAAGAGGTCAAATCACAGTCTAAAGTGGGACACTTGCCTTGATAAGACAGGTGTTTTCATTACTGGCAACAGGTGCACCATGGAGCCCAGAAAGAGCTTTGTTTCTAATCTTGACTTTGCTATCGGCTGCCTGGGTACGTTTGGCATTTCTGCCCAGTTTTATTATGAAATAATTGACTTATATCACCGCATAAATTTAGAATGCACAGCAGAATCGCTTGATATACATCTATTGTGAAATGATTACTCCAGTAGCGTCAGCTAACATCCATCACCCTATATAGATACAACACGAAGAGAAAAAGGGGATGCCTGGCTGGCTTAGTTAGTGGAGCATGCATGAGTTCAAGTCCCATATGTGCTGTAGAGTTTGCTTATAATTAAAATAAAATCTTTAAAGAGGAAAAGAAAAAAGAAAAAAATGTTCCCCTTGTGGTGAGAACTCTTAAAATTTACCCTCTTAACAACTTTCCCACTGCGTTAGCTGTAGTCATCATGACATCCCTAGTACTTATTTATAACTCACAGTTTGTGTCTTTTGACAACTGTCTTCCAAGTCCCTCTCCCTGCACCTCCCCAGTTTTGCATTTAACTTCAGTATTTTCACCCTTTGACCCAGCAACTCCACTTCTAGGTATCTACCCCACCCCCACAAGTAATGAAAAAAATATACTCAAGAATGCGTATTCCTGTGTGCTGGAATAGCAAAAAATTTAAATTAAATACCATTAAAAGAGTGGCCACATAAAGAGTCGATAACTAGGTGTTTCATTATTCTATTTTTTAAGTCTAGCCTTTATTTCCCCGTAAACAATTTTATTATGTAATATATGATACCTATGAAATAATGGAAGTAACATCTGTATAACCTTGAGAGCATATAATAAAATGAGTATATGAACCCATCACACAATTAATCAAGAGAACAATTACCAATGTTTTTGATGATGCCATGTGCTTTCAAGACCTAACCACCCCCATTCACTTCAAGGGAATCACTATCCTAAAATAATGCATTCATTAAAAGAAAATTTTAAGGGGGTACCTGGGTGGCTCAATCAGTTTAGCAGCTGCCTTCGCTCAGGTCATGATTCCAGGGTCCTGAGATCGAGGTTCGCGTTGGTCTCCCTGATCTTCGGGGAGCCTGCTTCTCCCTCTTCTTCTGCCACTCCCCCTGCTTCTGTGCTGTCTCTCGCTCACTCTCTCTGTCTCAAATAAATAAATAAAATCTTTTAAAAAAAATTTTTTTAGGGGCACCTGGGTGGCACAGTCAGTTGAGTATCTGACTCTTGTTTATGGCTTAGGTCGTGTTTTTAGGGTCATAAGACTGAGCCCCAGTCAGGCTCCATGCTCAGCAAGGAGTCTGTTAGTGATTCTCTCTCTCCCTCTCCCTCTGGCCCTCCCCACCACGTGTGCATGCTCTCTCTCTCTCTAAAATAAATAAACTAAAAAAAAATTTTTTTTACCCAAACATATACATCTTCCTAAACAATATATTGTTTGGATTTGCTTGTTTTGAGCTTTATAAAAATAGAATCACACTGTGTGGGGGCTGCAGCCAGCAATTTTCACTGCAGATTATATTTCTAAGATTTATTCGAGTTGTTGAATATAGCTGTATTCCATCCAATTTTCCTGCTGTATAATATTCCATTTCCATATTTGATTCTAAATTTTCCTTTGGAATAAAAAGATGCCCACCCTCTAGGCAGACAATTACTTTCTGGGTGATTTTTGGAGAAAAGCTGTCAGATCGTTGCAAGATCAGAATTTGTAGACAGGAACGGTTCTTCATTTCACCCACCAAGGAAATACATATATCACCCCATGTCATTTGGGGAGTTTTACCTTCAAAGCATGTTTGATGTTGCATAGCTACCAGAAAATGCACCAAAGTACAGCTTGCTAAACCTCTTTATATTCACACCAATCACTCCATAATTTCAAAAATGGGTATCCCTTTATTTTTTTATTTTATTTTTAAAGATTTTATTTATTTGAGAGAGAGACAGAGAGTATGAGCAGGGGGAAGTGCAGAGAGAGAAGCAGCCTCCCCACTGAGCAGGGAGCCCGATGCAGGCTGATCCCAGGACCCCAGGATCAGGATCTGAGCTGAAGGCAGCCGCTCAACCGACTGAGCCACCCAGAAGCCCCAAGAATGGGTAGCCTTTTTGCCCACATCCCTAGATTATTAATTCTTCCTTCCTTCCATTCATAAAAGTCTGCATCTTCCTCCCAGGTTAGTCCGTGGGTGGATTTTACTTTCCTTTGGCTCTTCGGATTTGTAAACGTCTTTCCTTCATAATTCTTAAGCCCGTGGGCATTGATGTATTCTGCTGCTTTTCATAGGCTTCTCATTTTACAGCCACACAACTCTTTCAGGTATTGAAATGACAGCCAACGAAGTGGTAACGATCTTGAATCTAGTGGAGAGTATATGAGTGTTCACTGTACTAGTCTTTCCATTATTTTGTATGTTTGAAATTTTTCCTATATAAAAATGTGGGGAGGGTGTGGGATCGAATAAACTGAATTCTGGGTGTCCTTCCTGACTTTGTCTAACATCTCTTTTTTTCCTTTTAAGATTTTTATTTATTTATTTGACAGAGAGACAGAGTGAGAGAGAGTGAGAGAGAGCTCCAGCAGGGAGACACGGGAGAGGGAGAAGCAGACTCCCCACTGAGTAGGGAGCCCTATGCGGCTCTTGATTCCACAACCCTGAGATCAGGACCTGAGCAAAGGCAGTTCCTTAACCAACTGAGCCACCCAGGCGCCCCAGGAGTCACATCTTTTTAAGGTGTATCTTCTGACTGATTCTGAGGAATGCTGTCTATCAGGTAAAAACAGGTAGTCTGTATGACCAAATATGCAAAGTTGTCCACAACACATTGCTAAGGAAGAAAGCAAGGTACAGAGCAATAGATATGGTATGGGCCTCTTTATGCAGTTGATACACATATGTGTGTATATGTATATACATGTATACATACGTGTGTGTACATTCATACACATGCAATGAATAGTAAAAGGGTTAGATGGATACTCAGCATCTTGGCAACTAGCTACCTGAAAAGGTAAGTGGGAGAGTTTCTGATTTAGGAGAATAGGAAAATGGTAGTGAAGACAGTTCAGCTTTTTGGGGGTACTGTTCTGAATTTAATTAAAAGCAAAGTAAAATTAAGGGGTGCCTGGGTGGCTCAGTCGGTTAAGTGTCTGCCTTTGGCTCAGGTTGCGATCCTGAGGTCCTGGGATTAAGGGCCCCCGTCAGGGCTCCCTGCCCAGTGGGGGTGGAGAGTCTGTTTCTCCCTCTCCTTCTGCCCACCCCCAACTCGTGCTCTCTCTCTCAAATACATTTTTTTTTTAAAGATTTATTTATTTATTCGACAGAGATAGAGACAGCCAGCGAGAGAGGGAACACAAGCAGGGGGAGTGGGAGAGGAAGAAGCAGGCTCATAGCGGAGGAGCCTGATGTGGGGCTCGATCCCACAACGCCGGGATCACGCCCTGAGCCGAAGGCAGACGCTCAACCACTGTGCCACCCAGGTGCCCCTCTCAAATACATTTTTAAAAAGCAAAGTAGAATAAATGCATGGGGTGAGCTGTATGATCTGTCAGGTATCTTCTGGCTGACTCTTGTCGTGATCCTAATGGGAAGAGGATGTCTGTCTTGAGGGGAACTTAGTGAGAGGTCGTAGTCATTGGGCCTGGTGCATCCTGCAGACTGAAGGGGGCAGCTGCAACTCTCAGAAACACCCTGGCCACAGTTACGTGGATCATGTGGCCGCTGCGTGCTCTTTCAACATTCCTTACCCTGGCCTTACCCCCACTCACACCTGTCTGACCTAAGAACAGGGTTGCTCCTGAGCCTGGAGAAACCTCAGGTCCCTCCTCCATGGGACAAGGCAGGCAGCAGCCCCACCTTCTCCCCAAGCAGAGGCAGAAATGGGGCAGGTAAACACCTCACGTGTATCCACCTGTCGGAGTACTGAAAAGAAAGGCAAGAAGAGTAGCCAAAGACTATCCCTTCTCCATGCTCAGCAATCCCTGCGTCAGTTACCTGAAGCCTCTAACACACTTTATAGTCCACTCTGCTTTGGCGTGATACTTTAAGTCCTTCCTAAACTCTGTTTAGAGGCAGGGGTTACCTCTAGATAACTTCTGTGGCCAAAACTTTGGGAAGTTTCTCTAAGAAAACAGCAGTCTAAGTACTGCTTACTTTATGGCATTCAGTGATGAACTTTGGCAAATAGCTCATAAAGAAATAATTCTTTCTGTTGATCATGTTAACAGTCCAAAGATTACTATAGTTTTAGTTAAGCCTCTGGTGAATATTAATTTTAAAATACACACGAAAAGTATAGTTTCCCTGGAGCTGGGATTGCCTGTGAATTTCCAGGGAGAAAGATGGAGACAGAAACATATGTAGATATAGAGATAAATTCATTGAACAACTTTGTGGAAAACAAGGATATGACTTGTAGGGTCTTATAGGGTCTAATGTAAAAATCATCTTTTTTTATTGTGGTGCTCGAAAAGCTGTCAACAACAAAAAAAAGATGTAAACAAAATAATAATATATAACTGGTATTTACATGTATAGGCCAATCATAGAAATTAAAGGCTGAGATACAATTGAATTGAATTGCATCTGTGCTTATGATGCATTGGGAAATAGTGGGAGTATTAGGGACATGACCGAAATTATGGGCTCACATTGTAATGAGTACTTATTTGGCATACCACGCCTGCGACACCAAAGTGAGGTTATATAAGCATGCTAATTGATTGTGGGATTCTTCCATTGAAATCAATAACAACAATTTAAAAACACAGCGCAGACCAGGGCAGGTGAGAGTGTGAAGAAACTGCTACAGTGCTTGCCATTGTAAACCATTCCCACTCTTTCAAAAAGCATTTTCATAAAACCCACCAAGATTCGTAAAAAATGTTCAAATCATTTGACCCTGCGATTTTACCCTGGGCTCCCGTCTTCAGACAATAGTACAAATGCAGAGAAGACTATATGCACAGAACTTTTCATCAACACATTAGTCTTAAGAGCAAAAAATGGAAAACAATGAAAATACCCCCAAATTAGAGGAAGTTAAGTAAATTAAAACATATCCACTAACAGGTACATTATGGGGGCACATGTATGTTAACTATGAAGAGTATGAAACAATATTTATTCAGTCAATGAATACTTATCAAGCCAGCCTTACTATAGCATGCTAAGCTCAGGTGACACAATGATGCACAAAAAATGAAGTTTTGGCCCTCATGGAGCTTGCAGATAGTACTTACAGTGTAATATTCAGTGTAAATGACAGAATTCAAAATTCTCGTACCATGATTGCCACTGTGCAAAACTGAAACACACGGGCAGAAGGACAGGAACAAAATAAACCAAAATGCAAACTGTGTATTTGTTTTATTTGGGGTAGTGATAGCACAGATAATATCCCTCCCCTTTTCAGCATTTTACAGATTGCATTCAGGATTTTAAAATGTTGTGGGATGTGTAAAAACCTCAAGAAATACTATTAGCTGAAAATTCAGAATAGTTAAGCAGAACATATAGAATAGCTGGGGCTCTGCGTGCTGATGAACCGGGATTGAAAACAAATGTACACAAAGGAAAAATATTATGAAAAGCAGTAGGATCTGAGTTAACTCATTTGTTTTTTTTAACAAGTACATGTTCATGGGTTGGTTCAAAATCTTGTAACAAGGTATACTTTTAAAAGAGACTTGGAGGAGTCTCCCCCTCTGCCAGTCCAAGAACTCTGGAGAGAGTCCCGTGATACAGGTGGAGAAAGATTGCATGGGTGTTGGAGTCCCCAGACCTGGGCCTCTGTCCTCGTGTGGTCACTTTCTAGTTATGTAACTGAAGTCAGCTCCCTAGACCTACTTGAACCTGTTTACCTTTTTTTTTTAAAGATTTTATTTATTTAAGAGAGAGAGTACACAAGCAGGGGGAGGGGCAGAGGGAGAAGCAGACTCCCTGCTGAGCAGGGAGCCCAATGAGGGGCTCTATATCAGGACCCAGAAATCATGACCTGAGCAGAAGTCAGACACAACCAACTGAGCCACCCAGGCACTCCTGTTTTCCCTTTTAAAAATGAAGATAATATTATCTGCCTCAGAGAATGTTGTTAGTGCTAGAAATTATATACATATGCAGAGAGAAAGCTCTAAGCTAGCATATCAGAATTATGATCCGCTACAGAGAACAGAATCTCAACCACAGTGGCCAAACAAGATCGACCTCTGTTTTGTTGTTGTTGTTGTTGTTTTGTTTTTTACAAACATCTGGAGGCAGGCAGTCTCATTTCGGTACAGCAACTCTGAGATTAAAACAGGGGACAAGGTTTTTCCAGTCTTTCTGCTCTGCCGTGTTTGCCTGTGGTTTTGACCCTCATAGGTCCGAGATGAGTCCTCCACCTTCAGGCATCTAGGGCATCAGGTAGGCAAAAGCCCACGCTAGCTGAGTCTACGAACAAGCTTTCCTGTAAGCTTTTCTGCTTATGTTAGTCAAAGTAGGTTCCTACAGCTATTCCTAGTTACACGTATATCCCCATCTATCCCCCCCACATACCATAGCCTAGCATCTCAACTCTGCAGACAGAGCTTATATCTGGCACAGAGACACATAATATGTGCTCAAGAAATAATATGTGTTGAGCTGAAACATTGTCTCCTCATCAAAGTATGATTCCCTATAAAATGATAAATAAAAAGGAAAATACTAATTTCTTGACTGGATAGGACTAAATGCTCCTGTCCAGAAGGTTCTGTATGCTCCTTCTACAGTGAATACCCACAATGAGGACAAGACAAAAGCTACTCACCTGGCTCCCAAGCCATCCTAGGAATCACATTATCCATGTTGCTTTGCTTCCCACTTGCCAGTCTGAGACCCAGGAGACAGAAACCAGAGGTAGTCCAACGTGTGGCCTGTTTGGAGAGCATGGTCCACAGTCTCCGTCACGGATGGAACAGCCACGGGTAGCACATCAACCGTCCAGGAGAAATACGTCCCAAATGTGGGTCTGACAACTGTTAGGCAGCCATGTCTGTGAGAAATTGTATCAAGAGCTGAGGAGTCACTAAAATGAGGAGCTGAGTTAATTATCCTTACCTATGGTTCCCAAGGCAACAAGGCAACAACCCTCTTAGGATCCGGGGTAATAAGATCCTTTCAAATTCACTTGGGAGACATCGGTTTTCTGTGGCCTGCACCTGCCTAGATGGATATGATTCATAGGGTTTCTGCCTTCCTCTGAGCCAGATAAAAGCACCCAGCAAATACATTTTCATTCTTACTTGTTGTTTTTTCAGGTTCCACTGATATGCACTAAATACCCCCCACCCAACAAAGGACCTCCTATTACAGATGTAGCCACTCAGTGCAGAAGGATGTGATGTTGAGCAATTCATTCCTACCTAGACCCAGATTCTTGACTCCTAGTGGTGTGGCCACTCATGAGATGGGTTCAACTGATGGCTTGCTTTTTGGAATCACACAGAGGAAGGTCACACACTTCCACAATCCCTTAGCCACAGTTCTGAAATTTTAGAGTTTTGCCTCTAAAACCAAAAGTTTGGTGCTACACAATTTGGCAGCAAAATCTGACCTGTACTGATGATCTAAGTCTATTTATGATCCTTAGTTATTCTACTTGGTGTAAGTAATCATACATTTCCCTGTCGTTCTATCCAGGGGTTTAATTATGGAGTCCTGCCCCAGACTGCTGGATGTGTTATGCAATGCTATGCAGTATACACACGGTATTCCCGAAGAACTGAATTACAGAACATAGGGCCCAAGTGTTTCAGATGAAGGATTATGGATGGGAAAAATAAACCTCCAGGAGATGAGCTGTTATTGATGAGTTGTTGCTCTTCTGTAAACTGGGGAGCCTTCGCTCTCCCTCTTCAGACATCTGTTATCCAACCCTAACTGCTGCCTGCTCTCTGCGCCTTGTAGAAAATTTTGCAAACTCATTATACACACCCCAAAGCTCTTACCTTATGAATTTGCACTGGCTCTGCCTATATTTACAAGGATTGTCCCTCCTTACAGGAAAAACAACTTCATTTCCTCGTACTGCCTTTCCTATCAGTAAGAAAACAAGCGTCCACCTAGAGCAAATATATTAATTTCTCTGCAAGTTTCCAGGGAAAGCAAATTAGAAGAACAACTCAAAGGAGAGCACGTTCAGTTTTTTAAATGTATCCTCTAATTTCCTTTGTGTGGCTGTGGGGTAGGGTTTGGCTTTGTGACTTCTGCATGGTATTATCATAGCAAATTAATCTTAAATATCCAGATAAGTCAGAAATCATGATTTGGATTGAAGGAAAGCAGAATTTACCACCCCAGAATATATCTTTTGGCATAAGGATTATTTTAGAATGATCATTTTTTTTTTTTTTTGAAAAATAGCAGGCAGGAGAGAAACCCTGAAAACCAAGTAGAAGTTACTTAGTTTGAAAGAGCAATTTACATTTGTCTTCCTCTCTGTGCCAAGAAGAGAAGGAGGTTTCTAAATCTTTAGAAATTCTTATCAATGAAGAAGACAAAGATTTAAATCTGCACAACAACCTTATCCTTGTTTACTGTGCTTTTCCTGGTGACCTCTCCCCCTCCCCTGCCCTTTTCTCCAACACTTTTTGTGTATAACTGGAGTTTATTTAACATGATGGCTTGGACCATTTCAGAGAGTTACTCAGTTTTCCTGGGTCTCTCCATGTATATGATTGGTACACACGTTATTAAACTTCTGTTTATTTTTCTCCCATTAATCTGTCTTTTATTACAGGGGAGGGGGCTCAGCCAAGAACTTAGAAGAGTAGAGGGAAAATTATTTTCCTCCCCCATAGGATCTTTGACTGAACAGGAACCAGCTGCAGCATGCAGAACACATGGAGGTTTCATGTATGACAAAATTATTAGATTGGATTAATGGATTAAGGTCTAGAGTTATTTCTGTTGACCAACTAGAGGAGACATAGGATTTTCCCTGTTGTCCTCTGTACCCAGAAAAATGGAATATACTCATTAATGTATGACTAATTGCACCTGTCATAGACAAAACATATACCAACAAGCTGTTGACCTTAAAAGTAAAACAGCCAGCAAAATGGGTTTATTTGGAAATAGCAGAGGAATTAACATTTGGGACATGCAAGCTATGGCAAACCATAGGCAAGTCTGGAGATCAAAGAAGAAAGTTACTTTATGCAGAGAAGGGTTAAGTTGAGAGGGTCTACTTTATTTTTTATTTCTTTTTTCATTTTTTTAAAAAGATTTTATTTATCTATCTAACTATCTATCTGTCTATCAGCGAGAGAGAGCACAAGCAGGGGGAGCAGCAGGCAGAGGGAGAAGCAAGCTCCCCGCTGAGCAGGGAGCCCGATGAGGGACTGGATCATGACTTGAGCCAAAGGCAGATGCTTAACCAACTGAGCCACCCAGGCAGCCCAGATGAAATCTTTTTAAAAAATATATGAAAACACTAATTTGAAAAGATATATGCACCCCATGTTTATTGCAACATCATTTACAATAACCAAATGATGGAAGCAGCCCAAGTGTCCATCTATAGGTGAATGAATAAAGAAGTGGGAAGAAGTGGGGGGTATACATATATATATGTATATATATGTATAGATAGATAGATAGATAGATAGATAGATAGATAGATAGATAGACAGATAGATAATCTCCTGGAATATTACTCACCCATAAGAAAGAATTGGAATCTTGCTATTTGCAACAATATGGATGCATCTAGAGGGTTGCTAAGTGAAATAAGTCAGTCATAGAAAGAAAAATACCAGGGCACCTGGGTGACTCAGTCTGTAAAGCATCTGTCTTCAGCTCAGGTCATGATCTTGGGGTCCTGGGATTAAGCCCCGCATTGGACTCCTTGCTCAGTGGGAGCCTGCTTCTCCTTCTCCATCTGCCCGCTACTCCCCCTGCTCTCTCTCTCTCTCAAATAAATAAATAAAATCTTTAAAAAAAAAAAAGAAAAATACCATATGATTTCACTCATATATGGAATTTAAGAAACAAAACAAATGTACAAAGAAAAAAGAGACAAACCAAAAAACAGATTCTTAACTATAGAGAACAAAGTGGTAGTTGCCAGAGGAGAGGTAGATGGGGGGACCAGTGAAAGAGGTGATGGGGAAAAAGAAAAAAAATTGATCTGATATTATCTTTCCCATACCCCCAAATTCTCCATGTTTAGAAAAACAAACACTATTTTCTAAAAAGAAAAAAAGAACTAGTAAGTGCTGACTAAGGAATATTACATAGATCAACTCCGAAAAATACCATTCTAATTTCTCTGCATGCCCAAGTCTCATATAAGACTTAATAAAGGGGTGTCTGAGTGGCTCAGTCAGTTAAGCGTCGGCCTTCAGCTCAGGTCATAATCCTAGGATCCTGGGATCGAGCCCTACATAGGACTCCTTGTTCAGTGTGGAGGCTGCTTCTCTCTCTGCCTCTGTGTGTGTGGGCTCTCTCTTTCTCTCTACCTCTCACTCTCTCTCAAATACATAAATAAAATCTTAAAAAAAAAAGTTAATAAAGATATTAGGTCACGTGCAAAACTATGCCATGAATAATAACAGCAAAAAATCCCCAAACTAGCTGTGGCTTTTTACTAACTGTGGTAGAAGGTCCAAAATTAATAAATGGCATGACATCTTCCTGCTTTTGAAGTAACAGTTCCAGTACAGTAACTAATAAAGCCGTATAGTTTATAACCATGTCTCCTCCTTCCCCAAAATCACTGCATGGAGCAGGAACGTAGGAACATACTCCAGTTTCTTATCTACAGATTCATGGCATTTATAATCTAACCCCTATTTGTCTTATCCATCCCCTCTTTACCCGGTGCTCCCCAGACTCTAGTCTACTTTATCTGGATTCACGTAAAATCTCTCCCCTATCAGAAAATGCCCCGCTTGCCCCTCCAGCTGACCTCTGGGCATGGAGTGTCTCCTCCCCTTTCCACCTGCCACGGTTTTGCTCAGCCTTCAAGGCCTTCTCCTCCAGTCTTCCCTAAATGAAAAGCAATTGCCAATTGCTTTGAGCTCATGTGGTATTTTATTTTAAGGCTCTCTTCGAATACTATTTCGGGTTTTGGATCAAAGTCATTAGGCCTCTACCTTTCTTGCCGACCAGGCTGAAAGTATGAGAGAAGTGTGACCGTGTAGACAATAGGTGCTCAAAGCGAGTTTGTCAGAATTGACTTCTGGTTCTGTATACCTCCAGGACATTATACTCTCCACATCCGGACCCTTTCAGAGCTGTTGTTTCTCAGCTGTAGGTGTGGGTGCTGGTGTCTGTGCCACGGGCCAGAACACAGTGGTGCCAAGTGTGACTTCATGGCAGCTGCCCATCAGCCGAGAGAAGAGATGGCCCTATCTGTGTTTACCTGATTGAGCCCTTAGGGCTGGTGGAGTTTCTGAGGGAGTTGGCAGGGCAGATGTTGTCTGTGTGTCCTCACCGGAAAAAGAAGGCTTTTGGTAAGTGAGTCCTGACACTGAGGAAGACAGAGCTTTGTTGGTACTTGTCTTTGTGTCACTACAGAGGGCGAAATCAGTGCTGACCCACAGGAAACCCCATTGTCTGGTCTGCATCACCACGGACGTCTGTCTCATTGAGAGTCCTACCAAGGCCAGTGGAAGATTAGGTGAACAGAAAGTGGAGGCTCAGCTCAGCGTGCAAGCTGCCGTTTCTCATGCGCAATACTTGGCTGATTTCTGGATTATGAATTAGCAACTCAGAGAACAAACATTTTTTAAAAAGTTATTTGCGAATTATCATAGCAAAACAAAACAAAACCCAAACAAACCCAAAACCCGACAACCATCCCGAACAAATATCCTTCTTTGCTCCAACTATTGCCTGATTCCTTCTCTCCTAAATCCTATGGGGATGTCCTACTCATCTTTCTCTTCCCCAGTACTCTTCACAGAGCTTCAGCAACCCCTGGGCAAGAGAAATCCAGGGAACAGTGGGTAAGGAAACAAATCAATGACCAGGAGGGCAAGAGGCCTAGGTTTTTGTCCCAGTTTTTGCCTCTGTCTAGTTGTGTGACCTCAGTTTTCCTCTCTGAACTTCAGTTTTCTCATCTGTAAAATGGGAGAGCGAGTAAAACGCCAGTTCTAATAAGATGGGTATTCCCCCAGAGGGTTCTGACTCCAGATGTCTGGGAAATTCTGTGCTCTACAGGTTTCTGTACTGCAGGACTCTTCAGATGTGTGCATTGTGACTTTTCCAGAAGGAAAGGAACGCTGCATGTCACCAGTTTTCTTGGCCACAGATTATTTTTATTCGCATAGAATTTTTGGGACTCACTCGGGGAGATGCTGGAGTAAAGATTTCCCTTTCAGAGCATACTTTCCCCTTCCCACGCCTGCCCTCACTGGACTTCTCTGACTGTGCACTTCCTTACTTTGCATGCGTCCCATTGTGTCCCACCAACTTGGCTCCCAGTGATCATCTTCCCTGTGCTAATAGAATAACCTGGTTCTCTTCATTTCTCTGAAAATATAGATCCATCATTAATTATCAAAATGTAAAAATGACAGATAGGACTTTTGAGGGAAAAACAAGCAGTATAGGAGAGTTTAGGTCAAGAAAATGAAATTTTACCCCAAGTCTCACGACTGAGAAATAATTTTAACAAAGATTTTTACTTTTTTTTTTTTTTAAGATTTTATTTATTTATTTGACAGAGATAGAGACAGCCAGCGAGAGAGGGAACACGCAGGGGGAGTGGGAGAGGAAGAAGCAGGCTCACAGCAGAAGAGCCTGATGTGGGGCTCGATCCCACAACGCCGGGATCACGCCCTGAGCCGAAGGCAGACGCTCAACCGCTGTGCCACCCAGGTGCCCCAAAGATTTTTACTTTTATTTCTGTAAAGATTATTTTTAAGTAATCTCTACACCTAATGTTGGGCTCAAACTTATAACCCCCCGAGGTCAACAGTTATGTGCTCTACTGACTGAGCCAGCCAGGCGCCCCCCAATAAAGCGTTTTTAAATTGAATCGGAGAGGGGTACCCGGCTGGCTCAGTTGGTAGAGCATACAACTCTTGATCTCAGGGTTGTGAGTTTGAGCCCCATGTTGGGAGTAGAGTTTGCTTTAAAAAAAAAAATTAAGTTATAGAATTCTACAATTGGCAAAATCCTGTTTATTTATTCAATTACAAATATATATATGGCAAAATATTTTAAATAGATTTAAGTTTCAGAATCCTATATTTCTAAAACATTGTGTTAAGACCTAGTAATTAAGGTTGTGATATTGGTGAGGGGAGTTGATAAGGTTTGAATGTATGTTGCCTTGTCAAAAAATATATGTTGCAGTCTTAACCCCTAATACCCGGAATGTGAACTTATTTGGAAATAGAGTTGTTGCAGAAGTAATTATTACGTTAAGATGAGATCATACTGAAGAAGTAGGGTGAGCACCTAATCCAATATGGCTAGGGTGCTTATGAGAAGATGGCCAAGCAAAGACAAAGAGACATTGAGGGAAGAAGGCCGGGGGTGCCTGGGTGGCTCGGTTGTTTAAAGCATCTGACTTTTTTTTTTTTTTTTTTTTTTTTAAGATTTTATTTATTTGAGAGAGAGAAAGAGAGCTCACAAGCAGGGGGAGGAGCAGGCTCCCCACGGAGCAGGGAGCCAATGCAGGCTCAGTCCCAGGACCCTGGGATCATGACCTGAGCCAAGGCAGATGCTTAACCAACTGAGCCATGCAGGTGTCCCAACATCTGACTCTTGATTTTAGCTTCAGTCTTGATTTTGGCGGGGGTTGTGGGATTGAGCCCTGTGCTGGGCTCTGCGCTCAGTGGAGAGTCTGCTTGAGACTCTCCCTCTCCCTCTGCCCATTCCATAGCTTGTTCTCTCTTGATAAAAGACATAGATAAATCTTAAGGGAAAAAAAAGAATGCCATGTGACGGTGGAGGTAGTGATTGTAGTTATGCAGCTGTAAGCCAAGGAATGACATGAGAAGCTAAGAGAAAGACATGGAACAGATTCTCCCCCAGCCCTCAAAAGAACATAGCCTTGCCCACACTGTGGTTTGGGATTTCTGGCCTCTGGAACCACCACCTCGGGTGCTGTCCTTTGTTAAGATAGCTCCAGGAAATCAGTTAGGGGTGGTGGTGAATTAAGAGCTGATGAGAACAGCTTGGCCGTGCTAACCACCACACATGCATGCAGGAGGCTGTGACTCACAAGGCTCGCACCATACATACGTCTCTGCCTGACTCCATGTTCAGGGATGTCATGTTGGGAACTTGAAACCGGCCATTCGGGTGACCAGTCATCCCGTTTCCCAGGAAGTGAGGGGTTTCCTGGAACTCCAGACTTTCAGTTAAAAGCTGGAAAGTTCTAGGCAGACTGGAACAAATGGATTACGTTATCAGCCATAAAAGGCATAGCTGCATCATGGATATTGGCAAACTTCTCCAATCAGGGCTTTGCCCCCACAGAAAAGAGCCTGTCGCATATCTGCCAGCACATCGCTGCCTGGGTTTCGTTCCCCACCACTGCTCCATTTTATTTAAACCCATTCCTGTCCCTCTCCATCAGATTTATGGATACTGGTGGGGAGAAAGACCTAGAAAATTATCCTTTCGATTAGAAAATGCAAACCTTTGTTAGAGAAATAGTATAGTAATTATGAATCACATTGAAAAATCACTTAAAAATTTTCAGGTGAGAGACGTCCACTCCCCAAATTTTAATTTTATGTTCTCTTCCAAATCAATGGTTTTATTATCTCTCTCTCTCTCTAAATCGAAGTTGTTCCCAATTGGATACATAGAATTATAGAATCGTAGAGTTGAAGGTAGGAAAAGTGGGAAATGCTAGACGTGACAATTTTTCGGATCTTAATAAGCACTCCATCACATCCTTAACATCCTGCTATGATTTATACACCTGGATTTGGAGCTTAAAATAAAACACATTTGTCACAATAATGGAAAATCAGTAGTGATTTACTGAACACTAGCCCAGCGGTTAGCCCACCACACACACAGCATAAATACAATAGCTTGTAGGTTTTGTCCTTTTCTGCTACAGCAACTGTGGAGAGAGAAGTGCTAGAGGGCGAGTGAAATTTCTGGTAGGTGGGGCCCTGCCCTGGATGCCTCCCACTGCTAACCAGGCACCAAGCCCTGGGTGTGCTGGCCTGATATTCCCTCTCCACTGCCCCCAAATCCTCCTGCCCACTGCTCACTTAAGGCCATAGCATCTATTTAAAATGCACAGCTACTAGATAGAATGACCTCCAGGGCATATTGTACAGTAAAAAGCAAAACAGAAAACCCAACCCAAGATGCAAAGCAGTTTGTATGGGGTACCGTTGACCCTCACAATGCAGGGGTGATGGGCACCAACTCCCATGCGGTCGAAAATCCAAGTACCACTGTTAACTCTCCCAAACTTAGCCTACTGCTGACTGGAAGCCTTAGCGGTAACATCAGCAGTGGGTTAACACTGTGTATGTCATAGACCGTATTAGTACAATAAAGTGAGAAAAAAGAAAATGTTATTAAGAAAATCATAAGAAAGAGAAAATACATTTACAGTGTTGTGCTGTAAAAAATCCACATGTAAGTGGACCCCTGTGCAGTTCAAAGCTGTGTTGTTCGAGGGTCAACATTTTAGAATTTAAAAAGTATCATACATGTGTCTGTATGAATAGGAGATAGTCTCTATTTACAATTTTCAGTGATCAGAACTCTTCCTAATGCATTTTATTTGTTTACTTTTCTATTTGATGGGAGGGAACAACGTGTTTGTTCACCTTGGGTCTTAGCTCCTGGCTTGTACCAAGTAGGCGATAAAAGTCAGTTGAATGAATGAATCATTGAATAAAGGCAAAAACACTGCCCTTAAGTTTCCCTGTCGCAGCACATTTAGTAAGCCAATTTTTAAAACATAAACACTAATTGGTTGTGTCACGTCCTATCTCTTTAAAGTGTTTTTTAATCAGAAAGAGCCAGAGGCAAAAAAAGTGATGAAACCACACACATGCACACACACACACACACACACACACAGGACAAACATCTAATTAGACCAAAACAAAACCAATTTACAAGCCCTGGCTCATCATCTTGATAGCTATGTGCCCTGATCCTGTAATTTATGACTAAACACTGTTATATTCCTTCTCCGGGCATTAGGCAACTCAGGAAAGGGTTCCAGAAAAATTTCAACACTACTGACACTCTTGATTATTAATATTATTAGTACTGTTTATTTTTTTAATGGCCCGTCTTCTAAAGCCCTGTATCAGATCTTAGCAAGAATGTATTTATAGGATTGCAGCCCCAAAGCAGTCTTGAATGCTTTCCACTGAGAAGGCTCTGCCTTCCCAACCATGACCTCACTTCCCAGAGCCCCTGGGAATGTCTCCTTCCTTTCAAGCTGCCCCAGGGACTCCTTTTTTCTTGGTCGTGGGGAGCACGAGGGCGAGGAGGGGATGGGGGAGAGACCGGGGAAATCAGTAATGCCTCCAGAGTTCCAACTTCCTCCCTCCCTTCCCTGCCCCGCCAGCATCCCTCCATCATAGGTAGCTCTGATTTTCCAAATCAGCCTGTTTAGCATTTCTATGGCCCTTGATTTCCCTCCTGCTAAACTAGGGAATCCCTCTGGGGAGTCAGGAGTTGGTCAAAGATGCCAATTTCTGCTCTGCCCCTGGAGTTTGCCCAGGGGTTTGTACGATGAGTGAACTCTCCGTGGGAGTCTGATGATTTTACCTTTTTTGTACGGCGTGCCTGGTTTACCTCCGGCATGGGGTGGACTTGACAAAGTGTTCTTAAACATTGGTGAGGGGCACCTGCGTGGCTCAGTCGGTGAAGCATTTGCCTTCGGCTCAGGTCATGATCCCAGAGTCCTGGGATCAAGCCCCATGTCAGGCTCCCTGCTCACCGGGGAGTCTGCGTCCCCCTTTGCCCCTCCTCCCACCCGTTGTATCTCTCTCTCTCTCAAATGAATAAATAAAATCTTTAAAAAAAGAAAAGAAAAGAAATTGGTGAAAAATCCCCAGAAAGGGAAGAGCAACCAGACCAGAAGCTGGAGTTTGTTGCCTGAGTCACATAGTGGTCACAAACCACAAAAACGAGGACCAGGTCGGTTGTGAAGGAAGGAGGCAAAGGCCCACTTATATTCCAATGAGTGTCCGGAGGGGTGTTCACTGTGATGTTTTTATAGCATCTTGCAATCTCTTAACCTTCCCCTTGTTAGTTTCTTTCTTTCTTTTTTAAGATTTTATTTATTTACTTTAGAGAGAGAGAGAGCACTTGAGCATGACTGGGTATAGGAGCAGAGTGGGAGGGAGAGGCACAAGCAGACCACGCTGAGCGTGGAGCTGGACTCCTGGCTCCATTCCAGGGCCCTGAGAGCATGACCTGAGCCAAAACTGAGAGGTGGAGCTTAACCTCACCGACTGAACCACCCACGTGCTCCTTGTTAGTTTTTTCTAAATACCCCTGAAAGACCCCAGCCACTAGAGCAAAGGACTGTGAACTCACTAAAGTGGGAAGGCCTGACTGGAAGCAATGTGGAGGGAGAGAGCAGCATAGAGCCCCTACCCATCCAGACACTGCCAACCTGAACAGGAGGCAGGGTTCATTTTCCTGCTCCCTACTTCCTCCTCCCAGAGCTGGGCACACACCAGGCCTAGGATAAAGAAGTCAGGTCCTTGTGAAGTTCCCATTATCTTCTGGATAGCCCAACCTGAGGGCAGACCCGTGAGAAGCCTCTTCTCTGTTTCCTCCTCCATCCCCTGGGCCACACAGAAGGGTCCCTTTGGTTTCAAGGGACTAAGACCAGATCTGGAAGAAGCAGGACCCTTCAGGTGATGCATAAAGTGGATCAAAGAACCAAAGGGCCTTTCAAAGAAGTAGGAAGCCCAAACAGGGAGATGGTCTTCAACGACAGAAGAGAGGATGCTGTCAGAAGCTCTTGAGGGTCTAAAACTGGAGTCTCATTACTACTTCTAGAAATTTGGAAAATTGGGGTGGGATTGTGGGATCACTACTAGGATAGGATGGTGCAGTGCTTCTAAACTTAAAAAAAAAAATCTCAGGATCCCTTACAGAAGCAGAGCCCAGAGGGTTTTTAGGGCACTTAAGAGTACCCTCTATGATACTGTGAAAAGACAAAGTTCAAGACTGGCTTCATGAAACCTCGGGCACCATCCCATCTGGCAAGTAGAGGGGAGCTCTCAGGAGTTGTGCAGTTGGAAGGTTTTATAGGAAGGAGGGTAGGGCAAGACAGATAAGGATTGTTCCAGGCAAGGTCAGTTTCCCTCAGGGGAGAAGTTGGGAGAGGTGGGTGTCTTATCATGCAGACGACCTCATCTTTCCCTGGGGGAATGGCGAGGGCCCTTGGGGTAGATCACCTCACAGATGCTGAGAATTCTCGACTGACCAGTTCCCACTGCCATTCTGGGAAAGGCTGAAACTGCAATTAGAGTAGCTATAACCTCGGATTGGTGGCGACTTAGCCAAAGTGATGCTGTTCTGGGCCTGTGGTTTTCTCTTTCACAGTAGTATTATAGGGGAGGAAGGCTTTCCCTCTGGTGTAATAGCTGTGTTTATGAAATAAACTGACAGCGGGTGGATTAACAGAAGAAAATGTATATAAACTTATTAATTTTTACTGTCATGTACGTGAGGGTATCACAAAACAAAAGTGAATACCCAAGAACACAGTGAGATTTGAGTTTAGATAAGATCTTCCTGGGGAAGAAGACAGGGGATGTAGGTCCCTTAGGGGAGAGTAGATTTTAGAAAAGACAAATGGACCCTAGGAAGAACCCATGGGAGGTAGGATGGTATGTGACAAAGTCTGTCCTGGTGTGGTGTGGACTTCTAGTCTTCTCTCCTGAGATAAGAGTCAAACCTCCCTGGATGGTGAAACTCCTAGGGAAGGGATTTATGACAAGGGAGTGTCTTCTGACTACAAAAAGAGGCAGATAAGGGGGAGGTCAGAGAAACTCTCTCCCGGCCATTTGTTTTTCAAGTGCATCCTGCCCGAAATAGTCAATGTGCCACATTGTCATATTTTAAGTTGTCCTCAACTCCTTTGCTGTGATGTATTATGCATTTGTCCAAAACCATAGAATGCACAACAGCAAGACTGGACTCTAATGTACACCGTGGGTGATTACAACCTGTCAATGTAGGCCCATCAATGGTAATAAACCAACCACCCCAGTGGGGGTGTTGATAATGGGTGAGCCTGTCCCTGTGCTGGGGGTGGGGGGTGGGCAAGGGGCCTAAGGAAATCTCCGTACTTTCTTTTTTAAATAAGATTTTATTTATTTGACGGAGGGAGGGAGAGAGAGCACAAGCAGGGGGAGGAGCAGAGGGAGAGGGAGAAGCAGGCTCCCCATGGAGCGGGAAGCCCTACTTGGAGCCGAAGGTAGAGGCTTAACCAACTGAGCCACCCAGGCATCCCAGAAACCTCTATACTTTCTGCTCAGTTTTGCTATGAACCTTAAACCTCTGTAAAAATAGTCTGTTTTTTTTTTTTTAAAGAAAGGGTATCGAGGAACCCGAAGAACTTGTGTGCAGTCAGGAGGTAAGAATTCCTGTCCCCTTCAAGGGTCCTACTCGTTAAACTAAGAAGCAGATTGACATGAGACAGGTTAGCAGGAGAAAGTCAAATTTACTAGGTCCATACAGAGACTCCACACAGATGTGGAGATTCCAGAGACAGGCACAATGAGGTATGTACATCATTCTGAACTGAGACGGGGGTAGGGGTCTTGGACTCGGAAGGAATGGGAATCACAGGAAGATGAAAGAGAGGGAGTGTTTAGTAAACAAATGTTTGCTGGGCCATTCAGAAACATTGACATATAAAGGACTTGAATCAAACTGGTCTTGCTAGGTTCTTCTTGTTCCTCCATACCTTGTTCACAGAATATTGTAGTTCCCTGTGGTGATAGTTCTCTGTCCGGAGGAGGTCCTCTCTCTAAATTCTTGTTACGCAGTTGAGTGGGGGAGGTAAAGAGCTTTTCCCGAATCTCCTGGGTTTTGATTGCTTTTTAACTCAATATAATTTTTATGCCAAAGTGGCCCATTTTGGGTCAGCCAACCCTTGGCCCTTACAGTGTGTTTGCTGTATTTATCCATTTTTACCATATTTAAACTTAAAGCTGAGAAATTGTCAAAATATTTATTAGTTGGGGCACCTGGGTGACTCAGTTGGCTTAGCATCTGCCTTTAGCTCAGGTCATCATCCTGGGGTCCTAGGATCCAGCCCTGCATTGGGCTCTCTGCCCAGCAGGGAGCCTGCTTCTCCCTCTGCCCCTCACCCTGCTTGAGCTTTCCCTCTCTCTCTCTCTCATAAATAAATAAAATCTTTTAAAAATATATTCATTAGTTCATTAGCTTAGAAATAACAAAGCAGTTATTACATGTTCACATTAATGACATATTTCATGAATAATAACTATATTTACAAAACATAACAAAATACATTTATTTAAAAGAAAACATTATTTTATAATTTTGTAAATCTCTAATGTTTGGCTTAAGTCAAAGTTACCAGAATATGCACTCCAAGACAGGCCTCTTTGTTGTATGAATTATTTTGGGCTAAAAGCCGGTGAGAATCAGCTGACTCAGGAAACACTCTAGGAACTGGACGCAGGTTTTCCTTTTGTAAAGGGGAATTTACATTTCTAAAGGAAATTTCCAGTTGTAGAGACACCTCCCTCCCCCTGACTGGGAAGAGGATTTAACAATTCTTATGGTGGAGAGAACAGTAACTGAAATTTGCATTACAAACTTTACTAAACAAGTCGGTGTAGGATCCCTCTCCTGGTCACCTTCCCAAAACTTGGCTATCCTGCCTGGAAGGCCAAAAACCTTCTGCCTTTTTGTTGAACCTAAGATGGTACAGAAGCCCAAATTCCAACCACCCCTTTGGGCAACTCATCCTTCGGTCCTCCCTCCCGTTCATGTGTAATGCATGTGTTAATAAACTTATATTTGTTTTTCTCCTGTTAATCTGTCTTTTATCAGTCTTTTTTTTTTTAAGATTTTATTTTGAAGTAATCTCTACACCGAACATGGGGCTCAAATTTATAACCCCGAGATCAAGAGTCACATGTTCCTGGCTTTTGTCAGTCTGATTTATAGGGCCCCAACTTGACAATCTAAGATGGGTCAAGGAAAAGGATTTTCCCCCTTCCTTACCCCCTTCATTGACCCCCCCCCCCCCCCCCCGCCAACCATTTTTCGATAAAATTTACATTTCTTGTTAACACTTTTGGAGCTACATTTATTTGGAATTTATTTGGGCTACACTGGTAAACCTCTAATCACAACACATTCACATTTATGGAGCCCTTTTTGTGTGCAAGGAATTGTGCTTGGTGCTGGGGCTACAGCAGTAAATGGAGGGATGCAGTTTTGTCCTCGTGGAGTGTATAACCCAGCAGAGGCGACATTCCCATTGCCATCAGTGCTGGGAAGAAGAAATACCGTGCACTGAGATTATGCGACAATCAAGGGGGTCCAGGTAAAGAAGCCCAGTGGAGGAGGGGTCAGCAAGGCTGAGCCAACAACATTTTTCAGGTAAAACAAATGCCCCAAGCAGAAAAGTGGGGAATAAGGACCAGCTTGGGTTCAAAGCTGGCCAAGCCTCAGAGCCAGGACAAACAGCACCTTTAGGGAGCGGGGGATTTGGAATTGTAGCTGAAGTGTTGTGAGTGGTGGGGGGGACGTAATTATACTGCAGTGTCAGTGCAGGATTAGGTCAGAGAAGGTCGGTTTTCATGCCTGGTTCTGCGGAGGTTTTCCAGAGGTAAGGGATCATATTTACACTTTCGAAAGCTCCCTCCGGCTGCAGCATGGAAGATGGGCTGAGAGAAAGAGGGAGGGGGTGGAAGCAAGAAATCTTCTGTAATACAGGTGAGAAAGGATGAGGACCTGATTGCGGGTGGGTACGAAGTAGTTCCGGAATGTTAGTGCGGTCGGAGCAGATGGCCAAGAAGGAATTCTTGAAATGTCTTCGGTGCAAAAAGGTGATTTTATGAAAGCATCGGGACCAGACCCATGGGCTGATTATATACTATGGGGTTGGGGGAGGTAAGGAAAAAGGGATGTGGCCAAAAGAGCTTTCATATGCTAAAGAAGGCCCTTAGGGTACTGGAGGCCTTGCTATTATCAGACTAAGGTTGTTTTTCCCTGTAGCAAAGCATTAGCATTAAGATAGTGAGAAGTTTCCTGGAGGAATGTCACACATATTGTCCCTCCCAGGAGGCTGGGGAGGTTGTGGGGTGTCACCTTGTGCTTTGTCTTCAGCTTGCCTTCTCCTCACTCGTCAGGTAGAAGGGGGCGAATTTAGAGAATGTTTGGTGAAACATTTGAGGAGTCTTGCTTATGGGCTGATGAGATGAATTCCAACATAATCAAGTGGATATGCTCTGAATAGTTTGCACAGCTCTAGGTGGCACCTTTCGCGGCATGTTGTGATTATTTTGATCTCTGTGAATAGTGATGCCTGGATTTGTGCAGTGCGCAGCCTGGGCAGCCATACACGGTAACTCTGATTGTAAATTCACCTGCTTCTATTACTTTTGAGCTTGGAGATTTTTAAAGTTTTCTTTCTCTTATGGTTTTATTTAAGCTGCTTGCTTTTGGAAAAATTTCAGTTAGCACTGAAGGGAGGGGTTGGAAATAAAAGTAACTAGGGAATGGCATTGTCTTATTTTCCCAAATAATTTAGCCACCTTTTCCACTTAACATGGCAGAAATAAGAGCTAAAAACTTTGAGGTCAGGGTGTGGCACTACCAATTCTCCCACAAATCTCAGAAACAGAACTGTTAAAGTAGACGTACAGGGTCCGGGGGTTGGGCTAAGCTTGCTTTTTGCCCTTAGCAAAGTATTAACATCAAGGCAGTTGAGTCCCTAGCAGAATGTCACTCTGCCTGTTTCAAGGATTTGTCAATAGGCTGCAGTTAGTAAGGAAATTAGTGATTTTTCTTCTGCCTTTGTTTCCCACATCAGGTACATGTGCTTTATTCAACAGTTTAAATAAATCTTCAGTAAACAGCTCAATAAATCTGTTCTGGTTTATCGACTTAAACTCTCTAGTTCTGGTTTATTGTCTCCATAAGAATAGAAACAGTCTATTTCTTTTTTTGTCACTGAAAGTTTGTACCCTTTTACCAAACTGCCCTTTATTTCCCCCACCCCCAAACCTTGGCAACCACTTTTCCACTGTTGCTATGAATTCGACTTGAAAAAATATCGATTCATTGGTTGATTTACAGATTTCACATATAAGTACCATGCAGTCTTTGTTGTCCTCTGTCTGGTTTACTTCACTTAGCACGATGCCCTCCAGGTTCATCCTTGTTGTAAATGACAGAATTTTCTTGTTTTTAAAGGCTGAATAGTATGTCATTGTGTGTTTGTGGATGAGTATATCTATACACACATGCACACATGTACATAAACATCACAGTTTCGGGGCGCCTGGGTGACACAGTCATTAAGCGTCTGCCTTCGGCTCAGGGCGTGATCCCAGTGTTCTGGGATGGAGCCCCACATCAGGCTCCTCCGCTAGGAGACTGCTTCTTCCTCTCCCACTCCCCCTGCTTGTATTCCCTCTCTCGCTGGTTGTCTCTGTCAAATAAATAAATAAAATCTTTAAAAAAATAAAAAATAAAAATAAAAATAAACATCACAGTTTCTTTATCCATTCATCCATCAGCAGACACTAAGACTGTTTCTGTAACTGGGCCATTAGGAGTAATGCTGCCATGAACATAGGACGCAGATGTCTCTTCGAGATAATGGATTTGTTTCCTTGCATATACACTCATAAATGGGATCACTGGATCATACGGTAGTTCTATTTTTCATTTCTCGAGGAGCCTCCATACAGTGGTACTAATTTACATTCCCACCAGCCATGCACAAAGGTTCCCTTCTCTCCATATCCTCAAAGACACTTGTTATCTTGTCTTTTTGATAATAGCTATTCTAACAGTGTGAGGTGAGATCTCACTGTGGTTTAGATTTGCAATTTCCCCATGATAAGTGATGTTGAAGGCCTTTTTTATGCCTCTTGGTCATTCATATGTCTTCTTTGCAAAGATGTTTTGTTTAGGGCCTTTGCCCATTTTTAATTGGGTCATTTATTTTTTGCTGTTGAGTTTTATGAGTTCCTCGTGTCTTCTGGTTATTAACCCCTTATCGGATATGTAGTTTGCAAATATTTCCTTCTATTCTGTAAGTTTCCTTTTCATTTTGTTGATGGTTTCCTTTGCTGTGCAGAAGTTTTTTTATTTTGATGCGGTCCCACTTATTTTTGCTTTTGTTGCCAAATCCAAAAAGTCATTGCTAAAACTGATGTCAAGAAGACAACCCCTGTGTTTTTTTCTGGGAGTTTTATAGTTTCAGGTCTTAGGTTCAAGCTTTTAATCCATTTTGGGTTGATTTTTGGTTTTGGTATAAATAGGGGTCCAGTATCACTCTTTTGCCTGTGGCTGTCTAGTTTTCTCATCACTTATTAAGAGATATTCTTTTCTTGTTGTATATTCTTAGCTCCTTTGCTGGAAATTAATTGGCCATGTATGTGTGAGTTTATTTCTGAGCTCTCAGTTCCATCCCATTGATCTATGTGTTTTATGTCAACACTATACCATTTTGATTACTATAACTTCACAGTGTAGTTTGAAATTATCAAGTGTGATACCTCCTGCTTTGTTCTTCTTTCTTAAGATTGCTTTGGCTATTTGAGGTCTTTTATGGCTCCACTAAAAATCTTAGGATTGTTTGTTCTAATTCTGTGGAAAACGCCATTGGAATTTTGATGGGGATCTCACCAAATCTATAGTAGTTTGGACATTTTAACACTATTAATTCCTCTAATCCATGATCACAGAATAGTTATCCATTTATTTTTATATTCTTTAATTTCTTTAATCAATTTCTTCTGGTTTTCAGCGTACAGATCTTTCTTTTTCGGTTAAATTTATTCCTTTTTTTTTTTTTTAAAGATTTTATTTATTTATTTTGAGAGGGAGAGCGTGAGTGGAGTGGGGGTCAGAGGGAGAGGGAGAAGCCCCCTGGAGGGGAGCCTGTTGCGGGGCTCCATCCCAGGACCCCAGGATCATGACCTGAGCCAGAGGCAGATGCTTAACCCACTGATCCACCCGGGTGCCCTGGTTAAATTTATTCCTAAGAACTTAATCTTTTTGATACTGTTGTAAATGGGACTATTTTCTTGATTTGTCTTTCTGGTAGTTCATTGTTGTTGTATGAAAACACAATTGATTTTTGTATATTGATTTTCTATTCTGAAGCTTTACTGAAACTATTAGCCGTAATGGGTTTTTCTTGGAGTCTATACAGTTTTCTGTATAATCATGTTATTTGCAAATAGTGACAGCTTTACTTCTTCCTTTCCCCTTTGGATGCCTTTCTTTCTTTTTCTTGCTTACTTGTTTTGGCTAGGACTTCTAATATCACTTTGAATAAAAATGGTGGGAGTGGGCATCCTTGTCTCGTATCTGACCTTTGAGGAAAATCTCTCAGTGTTTCAGTTCTGTATATGATGTTTGCTGTGGCCTTGCCATATATGGCCTTTTTTTATGTTGAGATATGTTCCTTCTCTACCCAGTTTCTTGAGAGTTGAAACATTCAATATCTTAATTAATACATCCAGAAAAGATGGACTGTTGTGAACTCAGATTCTCTTTCTGTAGCAGACATCAGAATATAAGTGGGCTCAGTTTTATATATTCCAAAGGGGCCGTTAATTGGGATCTTTAGGATGTTATGGCTAATTAAGTCAAACTAAGGATTTGAAAGCATTTCTTACTGTTGTAAGATGTCTAACAGTAATGTGATATGATGTCTAACAATAGTTGGATGCAGTGAGACAGTCATGAAGTCATAGTTTTGAACATTAGGAAAAATTTATGTGATTCATACCAGTGCCCCTCCTTCTCCTTCTGGTATGTGACTGTTTTCATTTACAGAAGATAAATCCATGCCAAGAATTCAACTGGACATGACCTAAAATTACTTTAATCTTAGTGTATACCTTGGAGGTGTGAAGCCCGCTTTCCTTGACAGCCTTGCATAGCCAATCCGCACAAATTTTTCACATTTATGAACATGGGTCTTTCTCTAGAAGTAGCAATGGGGTTTATTAGAATATGGGGGCAGGTATAGCTTAAGAGACATATTGTAAACTTATTAGTTAATACAAACTATCAAACTTAAAGTTGGCCAAATTATTTTTAGAGCTCTGTGGAAGATGGAGTAAAATATAAGCACCGTAGGGGGCAAGAAAGCTTCTTCCAGGAAATCCGAATCTATCACCAGGATGACCAAGGTGAGCATTTGGACTATTTGTGGCTGAGTAGAGAATGTCATCAATAATACTTTGGGGGAAACCCCAAAATGTGATTATGAACTTGTGCTGTATATATGATAATATTTGCCATGCACTGAGAGCTTTGCACGTGAGCTCAGGTGCCAGAGGTTAGATATCACCATTTTACAGATAAGAAAAGTGAGGCTACTGTCAACAAGTAAGTCCGTAGCAGAGTTTGGATACATTTAAAAAGTTCTGGTAAAAAACAAAACAAAAACAAAACTCAGGTTCTGTTTTACATACCCAAGTTTATCTCTGTATCCTCAGAGAGAGGTAAATAAGTCCTTCCGGGCAGTTACATTTTCAAGCGGCCAGGGGTCTATCCACTCGGGAAGCTAAACGTAATAGAAAGCATTCTGAAATTATATTGCATATTTTCTTGCCTCCTTTAACATGTAATACTGAACATTTTCAGTGTTTTCCTGAAAACTTATCCTTAATGTGGGTGGGACCATAACTGTGATGATGCTCCCCGGGTCTGTGGTGGGGGAGGCTCCTGGCCCCACACTGTGGCGCTTTTCCAGTTTGCTAGTCAGAGAACGATTTTTTTTTTTTTTAAGATTTTATGTAACCACATTCAGAGCGGGTGGGAGAGCACAAGTGGGGGTAGCTGCAGGGAGAGCAGGCGGAGGGAGAAGCAGACTCCCTGCTGAGCAGGGAGCCTGACATGGGGCTCGATCCCAGGACCCTGGGAGCCTGACCTGAGCCAAGGCAGGTGCTCAATCAACTGAGCCACCCAGGCGCCCCAGAGAATGACTTTTATTCCTCCCTGCATGGCTGCTCTTGTGGTCTGGTTCTTTCACTGCCTCAAATGGGAATCTCCCAGGGCCTCAGAAAGGAAATAATTAAACCAGTGAGCATTGTATGTAAAGTAAAAGTTAGCAGGCCTCAAAAGCTAGGCCCTAAGGGAAGTATTAAGAGCACAGATCCTCTTACATTTTCCTGGTAACAGCAGCCTGATGAAATCTTTTTTATATCATGTCCCAGATAGGTGAGTGCATCAGTTAACTGACTTCCAAGTAAGGAAGATGGTGAAGCTTTCATCAGGAGAGATAGATGGCGCGCGCACACACACACACTTCTATTTATTTTCTCGCTGGTACTGACCTACCACACTTAAAAATTTCCACCCACACTAAAAAATAATTTCATTTTTGAAGAAAGGGAAAAAAATTTTTTAAGAAAGGAAATATTTTAAATAACCATTTGGTGTGTATTGTTCCATTGTTAAGAGTTTTTTTCCATAATGGAATGTGTTTTTTGTTCACCCTTTGCCAAACCCTTTGCTACACATTTGCATAGACTTGTCACTAATAAATCTTTCTTTAGTGAGAACAGAACAGGAGCATAACTCTGGAGGGGTTTTAATGTCCCTGAACCTTGGTTTCTTCATGTGTAAGATGCAGGTCAGTCAAGATTAAAATGAGGTCCTTTGGGGGCACCTGGGTGGCTCAATTGGTTAAGTGTCTGCCTTCAGCTCAGATCATGATCCTGGAGTCCTGGGACTGAGCGGCATGGGTGGTGGGCTCCGTCCTCAGGGTGGAGTCTGCTGGAGATTCTCTCCCTCTCCCGCTGCCTCTTCCCACCCACCCCTACCCCTGCTCGTGCTCTCTCTCTTGCTCGCTCGCTTACTCGCTCACTCTCTCAAATAAATAAATAAAAATCTTTAAAAATAAAATAAGATGAGGTCCTATGGTGTGGCAGGCTGTCTTAGTTTGGGCTGCTGTAACAGAATACCATAGACTGGATAGCTTCTAAACAACAGAAATTTATTTCCCACAGTTCTGGAGGCTGGGAAACCCAAGGTCAAGGCCCCAGCACATTCAAGGTCTGGTGAAATTCTATTTCCTGGTTCACAGACAGCTGTCTTGTCACTGTGTCCTCATATGGTGGGAGGGGGGAGGAGCTCTGTGGGGGGGAAGTGTCTCTTTTATAAGGGTTCTGTCGTTGTGACCCAATCCCCTCCCAGAGGCCCCACCTCCTAACTCCATCACACCAGCGGTTAGGATTCAACATAGGAATTTTGGGGGGACATAGACATTCAGTCCAGAGCACAAGCTCAGCACAGTAACAAGGTAAGTTGGGTACTATCTGAACACGAATTCCACTGAAATTCAAGTGGAACAATACCAATAACCAGATATTTCTGCCATAGCTTAAGAGAATTGTTTGTTGGCATCCCCTCATCTACCAGAAGGAATTAAAACCAGCCAGTTAAGTTGGCCTGACAGGACCACTGAATGTCTGGACTGAGAATCTACCACATTCTGTCAGTTCCACCCTCATTTAACACGTGGGGAAACAGGTCCAGGAGTTTATGAAACTCACCCAGAGATAGAGAACAGAGATGCTGTGTATCTGCATAGACTTGTCACTGAGAACTTTCTTCAGTAAGAAAAGGTGGCACTGAGCCAAGTGAAGGACCAGGGCTCTTTTCATTAACACAAACATCTTTTTATTTATGTGGTCCTTCACGGTTTGCAAAGCACCTCCTCAGCCCTGTGACCTAGTTTATTAGGTTACATCCACGAGCTTATGAAATGGCCCGTTTCCCTTCTTGTCTTTGGAGTTTTTGCATTCTCAGACCTGTGCTGCGGCAGCTCAATCTATGCGGACCCCTCCCTTAAAAAAAAATACACACACACAATGAAATGAAATGTGTGGGTATGCCCCTATATATATCTCTCTGAGTGTCTCCTGCAGGCTGCACCCCGGCAGACACGAATGCAAAGAGAGAATGATCTTTGGGTTTGAGAATTCCTGACTGTCACTGACACTTTCGTACCAAAGGGCTTAGGAATGCTGACATTTTCCAGACGCGTGGTAACATTTATAGGCAACCCTTTAATGGGTCTCATTTGAGGACAGAAAGGGGAGGTCGGCCAGCGGCTCTTCATGTGGTTTTATCCAGTTAAGTCCTTAAAGAACGAAGAGCGAAATAAAGTCATTTCTCCTGAATTTTTCCTTATTTTTCTTTGTTGTAAGGTTATATATAAATGTAGGAGTATAGGGACATTGTAAAAGAGAAGGGATATCCCATGAGGGAGGAAATCAGACAACAAATCCAAAAACACTATGGAAATTAAAAATCCGAACTTGGGGGAAGGTGGGAGGCAACACGTTCTTTTCACCAGAGCCTTAGAGCCATGCAACTGTCCTCAGAAGTCGGAATGGACCAACCTAGACACTCGGCTGCAGGATGGAGCTGGGGTCTTGGCTTTCGCGCTGTTCATGTCTTTGGGATTGGGCTGGGCATCAAGGGCCCTTTCCGGAATAGGCCAGAGAAGATAAGTCCAGTTTGGTTTTTAAGGCTTTAGTCAGCTCCATGGCCAGCAGCTCGTGGAGGGAAACACCGTCGTGGGCATACACCCAGTTCCTCCCCGTCCAGTCGTAGCGCTTGGGCCCGCTGCAAAGACAAAATAAAGACACAGGAGTCCACGAGGACAGCCCTTGAGGAGAAACACTGGCTTCACAGATGCTGCCAGCAAGAAATGACCGGAAGGAAGCTGCAGAAAGTCAGCTTAACCTTTGACTTCTTGTCTCAGGGTCTTTCTATGTAAGAGTAAGGACACAATTATCCCCTGCAACAATTCGACAGAACAGTTCTCAAAACCTGAAGACATCTGAACCCTCTCAGTGAGTCTCTGTAAATCACACTCTGATCTTTCGCTTTTCTGAACTCTATGTCGGAGCAGTGTTGTTAAAATGGCGGCCATTCGTGTACCACTCACATGATTTGTCCCTTACCTATATTATTATTATTTTAGTACATTCATAACATGTGCAACCACCACCTTTCCCTACCAGAACACTTCATCACCCCAAAAGTGAACTCTGTGCCCATTGAGCAGTTACCCCCCTCCCTCTCCTCTCCCCAGCCCCTGGCAAGCACCTATACTGGTTTTTTATAAATGTACTTTTTCTTGGGACGCCTGGGTGGCTCAGTCGGTTAAGCATCTGCCTTTGGCTCAGGTCATGATCTCAGGGTCTTGGGATGGAGTCCCACATTGGGTTCCCTGCTCAGTGGGGAGTCTGCTTCTCCCTCTCCCTCTGCCTGCCACTCCCCCTACTTGTGCTCTCTCTCTGTCTGACGGATACATAAAATCTTTAAATATAATTTTTCTTTTTTTTTTAAGACTTTATTTATTTGAGAGAGGGAGGGAGCACGAGCAGGGGGAGGAGCAAAGGGAGGGGGAGAAGCAGACTCCCTGCTGAGCAGGGAAGGAGCCCAACCCAGGACCTGGGTTCCTGACTTGAGCTGAAGGCAGATGCTTAACTGACTGAGCCACCCAGGCAACCCCCCCCCAATATATTTTTCACGAAACTGAGAGTTCCTCCACCTCAAGCCAGCCAGTGGACAGCAGTATACATCCATTCACGCTGGGAGGCTGTGTTTGTGTGGCCCCGGGTATAGTCGGATTTTGACATGTCTTGTCATTCCAGATGTACACAACCGTGCCCATTAATTCTGCCTCCTCTCAGCCTGGTGGAGGGGCGGGCATGCCAGCAGATAGTGAGGGTACACAGGGGTGCTTTGATGGAGGTGGAGCAGAGAGCCCTGGGGGCCAACGAGAAGGGGTGCCTGGGTTCACCAGTGCACTCGGAGAGATTTCCCAAAGTCAACACTGGGAGGAGTTTACCAGGGAAGAGGGAATCTTAGCACCGAGCATCTTTGTGGATTATACAAACCTCAAAGATTTCTGTATTATCAACCAAATGCTGGGGTTTGAACACTTTTCGAATCATGGAGATAATAGGGACAAACCCAAAGGACTGGGGCCTTTGTTTAATACACATGACCAGCCAAATACAAACTACTTGGGCCATAGAGAAAGAACTGAAAATCTGGACCAAATCCAGAGAACATTCCCTTGGCCTTGGACTCTGATTTGCTGGGGAATGCCAGGTAACGCGTGAGAAACCCACAAGCCCCTCCACTGCCCCCGTCCAGGTATCCACCCAGACCCCTGCTTTCTCCTATCCTCCCATCACCTCCGGGTGGGCAGGCTGGCTGGGAGCGACCACTGTTTCCACAGGACCTGAAACGCTGTCATGTAAAAAAACATACGTATATCAGAAACGCAGTCCCATGAAAGATTATTTTGGACGTGAAAAGTTGAGTGGAAAATAAGTTTTTTTCTTGAGGAACACAGTATCTGTGATAGTAAGTGGCTGCTTGGCAGATTTTCTTTCCAGATTCCCATCATGAATTATAGATTAAACAAGCCTGGGGTAGGATCCTATTGCTGGTAGGTGTGTCCAAACATGATACGGACTTTTCTGGTTTCCAGACACGACAGAAAGGGAATTCCTTCAGTGCACCCGTGATAGATGGTTCTGGTGCCCTGCCGATATTTATACGGCCACCAATCCCCAAAGGTGATGGCTGGGTTTGAACTGACGCACCCAGTTTCTCATATGATTCCTCCAGGTGAAGGATAAGAATGTACAGTCCTCATGCCTGGCTCTGGTTAGGGTTAGGACAACTGTTGGAGGCCAAAGAGAACAGGCTAATTGGCCCACACAGGATAACACACCCAAGCTCAAAGTAATTGGGTCTAAAAAAGCAATGTAGTCTATAGGGGTCTTGCTAGAAAGGGGTGATTTCTGGAGTTGTTTGTTGAATTATAACATACTTCCTAGATGAGGCTGGGGCAAAGGAGGCAGAACACTTTATTTATTTTGAACAAATAATTACACACCGTGGCATGATAAACAGTATAATATTAACTGCCTAAAAATGATGTGAACATTGGGGCAGAAGAAGAGCTATAATTTTTTTTTTAGATTTATCTATTTATTTGAGAGAGAGAGAGAGAGCGAGCCAGGGGAGGACCAGAGGGAGGAGAGAGAAAATCTCAAGCAGACTTCCTGTGAGTACAGACAGGACTCAGGGCTCGATCTCACTGTGGAGATCATGACCTGAGCCCAAGAGTTGGATGCTTAACTGACTGAGCCACCCAGGTGCCCCTATAATTTTTTTTTTTTTAACGTAAATACCACTGGGCTTTCAAAGAATTGCACGCTGGTTATATTTGGCCTTTCCCAATGCACAGTCAGTATGTTGTCTTTGGAAGTGCTAATGAGTGGCCCAGGAAGGGTGGTCTGAGAACTTGTGAGTTTCTCTCTATAACTCCCTTATAACCACCCAGACAGATGCAGATGGATGAGGGGCCCTCTCTTCCTGTATGTGCTCAGGCCTTGAGATACAGGGCAGGCAGCCTCCAACACAGTCGTTCCATGAGACTGAAAGCACATCAGTGATAAAGGCAGGAGGAATTCAATGCCCTGGAGTCCGAGCTTAAGAGGCTCTCCCCCCTCCACAGGGCATGCAGCCCAATTTCACAGAGGGAATTCAACCAACTTTAAGCGAGATGCTCAAAGCAAACTAGAGGTCAAACTTTAACCTGCTTTGAAGACAAAGTGCAACTTGTTCTGAGGCTGTGGCATCGTAAGTGGCTTTTTTAAAGGCAGGGCAACGATTTCATAGAGAGAAACTGTCCAGGCCAGCTTCTGAAAAGTTACCAACTTCTTGCTTCAGATCTACATCTCAATATGTGCTTATAACGGCCGGATTACTGGTAGACCCAAGTTGCTGAAGCAGGGTTAACCGTCCTACGAGGCTGGGATGAGCCTGTAGCATCAGAAGAGGGGTGCTCACGGACACCCACCCGTGAGGTCACCATGCACACCTCACAAGGGCTCAACAAGGGCAGGTGTGGACTTCTGGACGTACCTGGAGGGTGAAGATAACCAGATCTGCTTGTTCGGGGTCTGCTTGTTGATCACGTAGGTTCCTAGATCTCCACCCAGTTTAACTGTTAAAACACCACTCTGGCGGATCAGGTGGCAAAAGCATGAGGAAAAGAGAACAAGACAGTATTACTTTGCCACAACTGCTTCAGATCTTGACACTTACACAAGTACGCAGCACAGTCACAGCAGATCATGCAGAAAGCACCCTGCTCTCAGAGTCAGACTGTGATTGTTCACGATAGCACTCAGACCTCACTGCGCTTTCCCTCGTTCCCTGGGAGGCTGGCGAGGCGAGAATTCTCATTATTCCCATCTGGAGGTGAGGAGACAGCAGCGCTTGTCTGAGGAGTGACAGCTGGCAAACAGGAGGCTCCATCCTGCCTGCTGCCTCAGTTCCCTCAAAGACCAGCCCAAACCCACAAAAGGATGTTAAAAAATGCAGACCCCAACTCTACCGGAGTCCCACGTCAGCCCAAACATCGGACCGGACGCGCTCATTACCAAAACAAGGAAAACAGGCAAAAAAGAAGGAAGTAGTCAAACCACTGGCTTTGCTGGTCTTAGAAGAGCCACAGAGCCAGCTCGGCTGGTAGGAGGCTGGCTCTCCAGACTGAGTTTTTATTTTCAGACCCTTCCCACGCATCTCACAAGCTGCTCTCAAGGGCATTATTTTCCCCTAAAGAGCCCTGAATTCTTTAAAAGATGGGTTGGTCCATCTTTGCTCAATAAATGCTCATTTAAATTTGAAAAAACTCTTTCAACAAAGGAGCCCTTTACTCCCAAGGTCTGAGGTTTCTTTAGAATGCGCAGAATATTACAGAAGCAGCCACACAGCTCAGTCCCTTTATTGGCGTGGGTGTGCCGGAGACAGCCACTCGCTGTTCCCCACCCCGGGCATAACCCGCGAGGGGACACACCGCCACCTTCGCGAGGGGACACACCGCCACCTTTCTCTGGGCTTCTCGAGCCCCTGTCCGATCAAGATGCCCCGGATGTTTCTTAGAACACTTTGTGTTTGGTTTGCAAAGACAGAGAGCTATTGAAAAGGTATATGGCAGTGACAATAATAATATATAATAATAATAATGTAACTCACAGGCAAGGGAGGACTCTATTGGGTTATACTTTAAAAAAAAATTCTTTACTTATTTGAGAAAGAAAGCTAGAGGGAGAGAGCACAAGATGGGGGGCAGAGGAAGAGGGAGAAGCAGGTCCCCCATGAGCAGGCAGCCCGACGCGGGGCTCGGTCCCAGGACCCTGGGATCATGACCTGAGCCGAAGGCAGACGCTGAACCCACTGAGCTACCCGAGCGCCCCAGTAACATGTTTTCTGATTAAAAAAGAGAACAAGAGAAATCATACAGACATCGGGAGTACAGAGAGTGTACATAAAATGAAAACATCAATAAAAATATTAATGACTACTGTCCAGGACCTACTCTGTGCCATGCACTGAATTTGGCACTTTGTGTACAACTGTTTCCACTGTGACCATAACTATCAGAGCTGGGAATCATTATCCCTGTTTTACAGATGAGGGAAACAGGGACAGAGTAATAAAGAATACTTAGTAACTGGCAGAGCTGATCTTAAATCCAGTTTGGATTGTCCTGTTTGGGTCCAAAAGAAGCCGTTCTTGCCCTAACACCAAGTGTTCTCTCAATCCCATTAACTGGCAATAAAACTGCTCACCCCCAGGTATCGGCGGCCAGTTTGTAAATGGATTTCTGAAAAGAGCTGGGATCACAGTGTACATTGTTTGTTTTTCTTTTTAAAGTTCATTTTTTAGTAATCTCTGCACCCAGTGTGGGGCTTGAACTCACAACCCTGAGATCAAGAATCACATGCTGCACTCACTGAGCCAGCCAAGCATCTTCCTTCAGCTCAGGTCGTGATCTGGGGGTCCTGGGATTGAGCCCCAGGTTGGGCTCCCTGCTCAGTGAGGAGTCTGCTGCTCCCTCTGCCTCTGCCTGCTGCTCCCCTGCTTGTGCTCTCTTTCTGTGTCAAATAAATAAAAATCCTTAAAAAGAAATAAAATAATATAAATTTTTTCTTGAATCCCACCTTTACTATTTTGGTAGGACTACCACCTTTCCTTTACTTGGAAGTGTCTCATTGAGGCACCTAGGGGGCTCAGTCGGTTAAGCGTCCAACTCTTGATTTCAGCTCAGGTCATGATCTCAGGGTTGTGAGATCGAGCCCCCATTTCATCGGGCTCTGCACTGGGCACGGAGCCTGCTTACAATTCTCTGCCTCCTTCCCTCTGTCCCTCCCCACCTCTTTTTAAAAATTTTTAAAATTTTTTCCCAACCCCCTCTTAAAAAATAAGAAAAAAGGCATATTAAAACTCCACAATTCAACAGTTTTAATATTTCACAAAGTGTTTTCATAAAGTGTGCAAACATCACTAATTCTTAGCTATTTCCACCACCCCAAAGAGAAACCCCACACCCATCAGTCCTTCCCCATTTCTTCCTCCCCCCATACAAACTTTCATGATTTCTTTTTCCATGAGATAGTAGGCTCGGGGGACCGAGACATAACTGTTTCCAGTTTGACCTATTTGTGGCCCCTCAGTGCCCCATTGTGCCTTGCCGCCCCCCCCCCCCACCACCACGTGGGGAGGTGCAGGAACAGAGGAGAGGGCAGAGGGCAGGTCTGAGTCTCACCAACCCTGCCACCTTCCTCAGGACAATGTCTGTGCTGCCTCCTTTGGAAACACAGTGCAAGGATCGAGGGGCACGGGTGCTCAAGGCTTGTGTGCGTTCCTGATCACGGCCACACCCTAGAACAGGACACCAAATCACGGATGGCACATCCAATCACCGAACGCCAAAATCCACTCTTTCCAACTCAGAATCTTCTGGAATTATTCCAGGGAACCGGCCACTTGTTCACAAAGAGCATATTAACAAAGCAACCCTGAGATTTCTTCTAGGTGTGCAGACCTCAAGCTGTCTCCTCCACCTGGCACCTTCTCTGCAGCGCCCCTCCCCCCACAAGACCTCGACCCCAGCTGAGGCACCCCGGACATGGTTACCCTGAACCCCCCACAGCCCCTGTGCCTTCCTCCCTGCCTCTGAGCTGCTCTCTTGTTTGCTAGACACCCGCACCCTCCCCTCCACTATTCTAAGCGCCTTGAGAGCAGATCTGTCTTTTCAGCTAAGCACCCGCAGTGTCCAGCACATCCGTTCTTAGTGCGAGATACGGGATGGACACACAGTGCATCTGTGGAGGAACGAACGGCGCCGACGGTGACCAGGGCTGGTGATAACACGTGCGAAGTTAAGGGCAAGGTTACACAAGGCAGAAAGTCTCAGCACTTAGCCAGCCAACCCCCCTCCTGTTCATTGTGTGTCATCATTTTTTCCCATGGAGCCAGAGGCTGTTTCCAGAGGAAACCGGCAAGAGGAGGAAGGAACGGAAGGAAACGAGCTGCCTTACTGGTTCTCCGGGAGTTCTTAATGCTCTTGGAACTATCCGCAAGTAGCCCAGATGAAGAGGGCTTTTTGTTCATTAGTATTATTCCTTAAAGGCCACTCGGAGGCTATTTTGGGAGTGTGGGCAGACTTAAATGCAGGGGAGGGAGGGGGAGTGGGGGAGAGTCAAAATCCTCGGCAGCTTCGGCCAGGGGCACTAAGCAGTCAGAGCAGCCCCTGTGCAGGGCTGGTGGAGGCTCATTCCCCCGGTGAGTATCAGCCCCGCACACTCGGGAGCAAGAGGAGCACTTTCTGTCAGTGGCTCGTTTTGTAGAAACAGACACCTATGGGACGATGTGTTGTGTCAGGCGACTTCAGGTATATGTGGCTTCCCACACTCCAAAAATAGATGCCACTCTTCAGGAGTAAGCATAATGAACGTGAAGCCCTTTTACAATTTAATCCTAACGGAAATCCGCACAAGCAGAGGGACGTCACTCACTTCCCGGCTGAAGAAACTGCCATGCACAGAAGTTAAGATAATTCACTTACAGACTCTCGGTAAGAAAATACAAACCCAGGACAGGCTAGAAGCTTTGTCTCCATAGCCAACCATATGCTGCCCCTGAGCAAGCGTCCATAACCTGGGACCCAGAGGGGGTCGTCGGGGGTCTGCAGGCTGCCCCGGCCTGCAGCTGAAATTGTACTCGCAGGCGTATGGGGAGGTTTTCTTGGGAGAAGGTCCGGGAAAGGTTAAGGAATCTTTGCTGTGCGGCAGCAATAGGCCAACAGCTTAGCAAGTCAAGAACATGACAGCAAACAGATTCTCAATACAACGTCAAAGAGGCCACGGCTCCACAGGGAGAAAACGAAGGTGGCTTGGAAGTAACCCCTCAGACAGCCCGGTGCTCCTCATGGTCCTAGTCAGGCGGGCTCTGCCGGTCAAGGGCAGCGGACTCCACGGATGCCTAGTGCCGGGAGGTGCTTTCTGCTCTGGTGGGCTGTCCCCTCTAATGGCAGGGCCAGTGGGGGTGAGGGCTGGACCCAAACACTGACCCCCCCAAATTACCCACTCCACTGACAGGAAGACACAGCCGCCAAGGAGCTGTTCACATTTCTTACTCCACAGGGAGCAAACAGAACATGTTCTTGGGTCTACCCGGAATACTGTTTTCTGTCCACTTGGCCAGGAGCAAGTTGGTAAAACATCTATGAGGCTGAGTGGCATCAATGAGAGACTGTTTCGGAAAAGTACGTGGGCCCCATTTCATTTATGTACTGAGTCACCATTTATTAAGTTCCTATCACATAGTTGGCATGTTTCAGGCACTGGGATACCAAGAGTGGACATTGTCCTGGCTGCCAAGAATTCAGTCCCGCCACAGGAGCTGATGTGTAGACAGACAGTTAGTACACGGGGTGATCAGTGCTGTACAGATTCATCTTCAGAGCACTGGGCAAGGAAGTAGGCATGGTATCTGCCTAGAGCATGTAGGAGGGCCTCCCAGAGGAGGCCATGCCCAACTGGACCCTGGGGACAGGGAAAGACTGTACCCCAACAAAGCTCAAGTAATAGTGTTATGCGTGTTCTGTTGCCTATAATGTAGCTTCAATAGATTTATAAGTGAAATGTATAAGTTAGCACCTAAGAGACTCTAATCAGGAATTCACACCCCAGGGTAGAGAGCATTTCAAAGTTCTTCAATCAGAAGTCCCAACAACAGGGTCAGCTACTGTCTGCCTTTAGTTTCTATGTCTGTACTAGAGAATTTCCTAACTGGTAAATGATTTGTTAGAAATAATTTTTCCCAGGTGAGGAGAATGATACTTAAGGTATATGGACTGGCCAGAAAAACCCAGGTGCCTCTTCCCTTTGTAGGAACGGGTTACAGAATCTGGAAATGCCAGCTGCTGGGTCACTCTTCAGAGAGGCACTCTGCAGGTCAGGTAAGGTCCTGCGGTCCACCACTGAGCAGGAGCACTTTTTCTTTTAAAGATTTATTTACTTATGCGGGGGGGGGGGNTTAGAAATAATTTTTCCCAGGTGAGGAGAATGATACTTAAGGTATATGGACTGGCCAGAAAAACCCAGGTGCCTCTTCCCTTTGTAGGAACGGGTTACAGAATCTGGAAATGCCAGCTGCTGGGTCACTCTTCAGAGAGGCACTCTGCAGGTCAGGTAAGGTCCTGCGGTCCACCACTGAGCAGGAGCACAAGAATCCTCAAGCAGACTCCTCCCTGAGTGCACAGCCTGATTCCAGGACCCTTGAGATCATGACCTGAGCTGAAACCAAGAGTCAGCCACTCAACGGACCGAGCCACTCAGGAGCCCCTGAGCAAGAGTGTTTGGTGATTGATTCCAGGGGATAGACAGAATCCAGCTGCTAGAACACTGGCACATTCGCTTCTAATGAAACACTCGTGCAAAATACTTGAGTCACTAAGTATTCTCACTAATCTTAAAAGAATGAGTGGTGTGACTGTTTTTATGGCATGTTAATGAATGTTTACATGTATGGCCGAGTTTAGCCTGAGACTTGGTTTCCCTGTAAGTACAGCCAGTCCCTGATAGGGAGGCTTGGGGGAGCGGAGACCTGTAACTCCCCCAGCTCCATCATCCCACAGACAGTCATGCTGGGGGGCCAGTTAGTAACGGTTCCCCAGCAGCTTGCCTTCTGAGGCTGTCTGCTAAGCACTTCTAATGCCCCGCCCCAAACGATGCCCACAGCAGTCACTGAATCCACCTGGAAGGCATCCAACCCTTTCTTGCCCGTTCCCTTAACTTTGCCCTCCAAGTCCCTTGCTGTCCTTACAACCAGGCTTGAAATTTTCTTGCAGACTCTTACTACCTGCTCCATTGGATGGAGTCCCTTCTCTGTTCACAGTAATACCCAACACTATTTCTATCACATTAGCCTGACAGCTAACCAGCTGTTATGAAATTCCACTTCATACCATTTCTGACTATTAATTAATTGCCGTCGAGAGGATTAATCTCCGTGGGGGATTTTTTGGCTAAAAAAAAAAGGAGCTGCTCCCTAAGGCGTGAACAGCGTTCTAAATGCAAAGTGGACCCTTACTCAAGTCTGCCACCTGGCGGCTAGTCGGTGTAGAGCAGCACGCCCTAGGCTTCAGGGCTCTGCGGCTCCCCACAGCTGCATTTGGGATCACCTGAGGAGTAATTATAAAAACAAACAAAAAAACAACCTCCCCTGCCCTGCCTGGGACACACTCCCAAACCAACTAAAGAAAAATCTCTAGGGGTGGGACTTGGTGCACATTAGAATCCCAGGTGAGCTTTTCAAAAATACGCTTCCTGAGAGCACACCAGGACCCGCTGATCAGAATCTCCCAGAAGCGGGGTGCGCGGGGGGGGGGGGGGGGGGGGGGGGAGGGGGGAGCGCCCTGTCTGTGTGCTCTGAACACACCCTGGTTAAGGAGGAGTGGTTTAGTTCAGGGCTCCTCATGCCCGCAGGACAGTCATCCTGCTAGATAAGCACAGGCCTGGGTCCCTCCCTGATTTACCTTCACCGGAGCTGAATGGAGCTTGAGAACCTGTATTTTTAAGCAGAAATGGGGCTCACAGAGGCCGTGACTTGCCCAAGGTCACAAGCCTGGCGGGGCAGGGCTGGAATACCAATGCCAGTCTATGGGTCCCACCCGTAACCACATGCTGCTGGATGCTTAACTCCGCTGGAGGGGAATTCTTTGTCCTAGTGAGATACAATTCTTAGGGAGGAAACAGAAAAAGGAAAATAAGCAAAAAGTACCCCAAACGAGACATCATAGTCTTCGAATGTGTAAGGTTTGTCTGCAAGGTCTTCGAAAAACTCTGCTAAGGAGTCCAGTGTCTTCTCAGCCAGTCTTTCATAGGTGGTCTCATCCAGAGAGCTGCAGGGGAAACATGAAAACCCCCCCAAAAACACACGTTTACCAAACTGCTCCCTTTTATTAACATCAAACCCACACAACTATTTATTTACTTATTTAATTTATTTTTAGTAAATATGCCCAATGTGGGGCTTGAACTCACGACCCGGAGATCAAGAGTCACATGCTCCAGACAGAGCCAGCCACCCCGACACATCAGTTTTTTACTTAAATTAAAAAATTCATGGGAAATAGCTACCATGTGCAGAGAAAAAATTTAATCAGCACCAACGAGTTTCTATAGGGGCACCTGGGTGGCTCAGTCAGCCTTCGGCTCAGGTCATGACCCCAGGGTCCTCAGACTGAGTCCCGCATTGTGCTCCGTGCTCAGTGAGGAGTCTGCTTCCCCTGCTCCCCCTGCTTGTGAGCTCTCTCTCTCAAATAAATAAATAAATAATCTCAAAAAAAAAAAGTTCATAAAGAAGGAAACCTTTCTTCCCAAATAGGCAGCCCCCATCTGCAGAGTCACCTATGAATAACAGTCTCTTCTGTATCTGCCTGGGATTTTATATTCTTTTTAATATAGAAATTGAAGCACCTTGCAGTTTTTATTTAATATATCCTGGAAACTGTTCCATATTAGCACATACGGATTTTCATGGTATTTTATTTTATATTATTTATTCAACCTGACCCCTTCAGCTGGACATTATGCTTATTAAAATTGCCTGTATTAATGATTAAAATTCTGTTGGGCAACCACAAAGTGGGAGAAAATATTCGTATTACATGTATCTGAAAAAGAGCTTATTTCCAGAATATATAAAGAAATACAACTCAGTAAGAAAAAGAAAACCCAATAGAAAAAATGGGTAAAATACTTGAACGGATATCATTTTAAAAAACATATCCAAATGGCCAGTGAACATATAACAAGGGGTATAACTTTATTAGTCTTTAGGAAAATACACATTAAAAAAATCACGATGAGATACCCCCAGAATGGTTAAAATGAAAGAGACAGATAACATCAAGAGTTGGCCCGGAAGTGAAGCAACCCCTCTCCATTGGGTGTGTGGGTGTGTGTGTCTGTAGGTCAGAGAAGCCACTCCTAGACCCGAGAGAGAGGACTGCATGTCACCTGGAAATCTTGGCCTTTGAGGTGGATGGATGAGAGACCGTATGGGCCTGTGGTGGCAGCCTTGGGTTTAGGGGCCTGTGTGTGTGTGTGTGTGTGTGTGTGTGTGTGTGTAAGGAGGGTCCACGTAGATATCAGTGGGGGTGGGGTGGGTGGGTGGGGAGCAGACTAGCAATGCTGGGGAGCTCTGCACCAGAACTCATTGCTTCCTTCCAGGGCACCCACTAGGCCATATTTCCCAGCATCCCCTGCAGTCACCTGGGGTCATGTGACACAGTCCCTACCAATAAAATTTGAGTGAGGGACAAGTGCCACTACCAAGACTTCCATTCTCTTGCCCTTTCCATGGAATGGAACCTGGGGGGGGGACACCTGGATTCTACCATGTAGAGGACAGTAAGGTACTGACAAGTGACAGGAAGGTGGAAGGACCCTGGCTGCCTGAATCCCTGCACAGAGGTATACCCACCCTGCACTGTCGGAACACAGGGACACAAACCACTGCTGGCTCGAGCCATTACAGTTACACAGGCTTGGCCGACCCCATCTGCTAAGTCATCAAAGAGAGTAAGAATAGAACTCTGGAAACAACCTAACTGTCCAGCAATAGGGGATGGTACATACATAAAGTTTAATATTCTTTCATTTAAAATAATGTGGTAGAGGGGAGCCTGGGTGGCTCAGTCAGTTAAGCATCCGACTCTTGATTTCAGCTCAGGGCTTCATCTCAGGGTTGTGAGTTCAAGCCCCATGTTGGGCTACGCACTGGGGGTGGAGCCTACTTAAAGAAGATAGTTGGTGATGTGGAGAGATGCTTATGAATGCTGCTGCTAAGGGAGAAAACAGGTTTTGGATGGGATGGGCTTTTTTTTTTTTTTTTCTTTTTTATAAACCAGTAAGAAGAAAGGAAGAAAAATTAAAAAGCTAATAGAAGTCTGAGCAGGTACGCACATGTTGTGTATTGAGAAAGAGAAGGAGGAAGGAGGAGGAAGGGCTCTCTGATGTGGAAGGGGCTTTATCTTACCCAGGGTCGCCCAAAGTTCCTGCTGTCCTCACATTCATCAAACAGACACTCTGCTTCTTGACATTCGTGATCTGATCAAGGCGGTAGAGGCTCAGATTCTAAAAGCCAAAGTGAAGAAAATTATCATTTTTCAGTGCATTATAGTCCCTGAGCACAAGGTTTAAATATCACTTCTGCATTCAAGAATAAACCACGTTAAAATTTTCCAGGAGTATTTCTGGAATGTTTTCACCTTGTTTTAATGCATTACCTTGCATTCTCTCGGGCTCTCTCTAAGCCTGTGCTGCCCAACATAATAGCCCCGAGCCACAGGCAAACTTTAAATTTAAATTTATTGTCACTTCCCACTAAAATTTGAGTGAGAGACAAGTGCCACTTCCAGGACTCCCATGTCCTGGAACGCCACGTTTAAGCCATGTTTCAAGTGTCCTGTGGCCTCACGTGGCCAGTGGCACACTGAACAGAGTCACCACCATGGGAAGACCTGTGGGCAGCACTGCTCCAGGTTATTAGAGGTGTGTGGTGGTTAGCACAGGCGAGCTGGGGAAGCATCAGCAAAGCTCACGGAATTTGACCAATGCAAGCAACAATGAACAGCAAGAGGCAGATGTCTGCAGATGTCCAGAAGAGAGGATCGGACTGCAGACGGACAGGTCTCATTAGCATGATCTACAGGAGATACTGTGATCTGTTGATTTCTCCCAACACATAATTGGAAGAGGGTCCAGGCACCCGTCTCTGGGGCCACCAGCCCTATTGACCAGCCGGAAAGAGATGGCATAACCAGAGGACAGTGACAAACACCAAGGGGACTCTGGCTGAGGGACCTGCCCCAGTGTGGGAGGGGACAGAGCCTGTAAAAGGAGAGAAAAGTGATACATCAGAGTGGAGATGGCAGAGGAGAGGATGGAGAGTTGGCCACAGGGCCTTGTGAAGGCACTCAGCTGTACTTCATCCTGGGAAGGCACCCAAGGGTTGGAAGGGGTTGGTGGTAAGATTCAACTTCTCCAAAGGTCACTCTGGAGCAGGGCTCAGAGGCTGTTGTTCTCTTGAACCATCGGTGTCCTTGGCAAGCTCAGAAAGGAGAAGGCAGAGGGCGCCAGGCTGAAAAGTGACCAGAAAAAGGGGAAACAGGGGTGCAGAGCGCAGAGGGCATGATTTTAAAGGGTTGGTTCTGAAGATGGGAGAGAGCCAGCGCTGACAACCAGTTATTGCTATTGCACATTCTAGAGTGTTCCCTAGCTGCTGGGTGTTGCTGCTCCTAGTGTTGATAGAAACGGACGGTGTTAGTCCTCATTACAAGCCTGTGAAGCAAGTACTATTATTATAGTGGTTCTTCCCAACAGTCTGTTCCATAAAGTCACCATGAACAAGAGGTTAGTGAAATGCTTCTGCGGGAGATACAGGCTTAGGTTCCTGCAGGCTTCAGGTCCCATATGACCAACCAACCCCGCTTACACACGTTTCTGTTTAAAGACGCCTTGTTTAATATACATTGTTGATTCATGAACAATGAGCTCACGGCCAACAGTGCCGTAACTCAGGCCTGAATGAGGCTGATCTAACACACGTGTTTTCTCTGCACAGGCTTCTTGCACTTAGACCGCTAGACAGCACTCGGCACTATGCTCTGGGGCCATTTTAAATAGTGAAATCACCAACCAAAAACCCAAAAATGCAAACAATGTGCCACTAAATAGGTGGTGGAAAGGACACTTGTTGACCCCATGGGGTCTGAGACAAGAAGGCACTGTCACCTTGTTTGACCTCCGTGGGAACATGCAAGCATGCTGCTCCATGTATCTGAGAGTGACCACAAAATCCACCCTCCCTGGGTATTGATTTTGGGGTTACAGATAAATTTTACTGAGAAGGTGAATTCACAAGTCCAGGATCCATGCAACATCAGGATAGACTGTATTTGTGGTCTACGGATGAGGAAACAGAGCAAATCACTCAGATACACAGACGCAAAGGGGAGGAGCAGGGATTTGAACCCACACCCTCTGGCCCCAGGATCCAGGCCACAAAGGAAAGAGTCACACACCTGGGGTATCATATGTGGTTTCAGGCGTGGAAGGGAACTTTGAGAACCAGGGGCTCAGAGTTTCCCTCCCCTCCCGGGTCCTGGCCTCTCAAATCCTAGCTGTCGTAGTCTGACACCTTCACATAGCCTTTTTCCTGTTTCAGTTTTGGTTTTGCCTTTTCTATCTTGGATAGCTGTTCTTGGTGGGAGGTTTGCTCTAATGCAAGTTACTCACAGCCAGAAGTAGAAATCTACGTTTCGGCTGTTTTTAATCATCAAAAGAACTGTTACCAAAGACTCCTTGCTGGTCTCTTACCTGTTCTCCCCAAGCTAACTCTCCCCGAGTACCTGCTTTCCCATTCCGAGCCCCTGAAGGCAGGGGTCACAGTACCCACTGCACAGATGGTGATGAGCATTAGACAGGAGGACGTGAATACCCCAAACACTGGGCTGGAGGGTGCCCAGTCAATTTCGGCTTTGGAGCACGTCAACAATAGTGTGGAGAGGCAGAAGGTGAGGCCCGGCCTGCCTGGCTAGCAGGGAGGCCAGCCCTCACCCCACGGGTCCCCTCTGCAAAGCACAAAGCTGCAAACGCTGGAAGAGTGAGTCACTTCTCATCCACCGCTGGGGGGGAATGAACTGGTACCACCACTCTTGGCATCAAGTGAGTTGAATATTTGCTGGCCCCTTGCCTAGCAATGCCATTCTGAGAATTCAGCCACAAAGAGCCTCTGTCCCTGCACAGGAACGCCCACAGCAGCACCGCCGTGACAGCGGCACCATGGTGGTCACCCGGATGTTACCAGGAGACTGGATAGAGTGTGATGTGCTCACCCAATGGGATACTACCCAGCAGAGAAAATGAATAAATGACAACTATGTGCATCAGTGTCAACAAGCCTCAAAAAGCACACTGAACACAAGGAACAAGTCACAAAATGTTTTTTTTCTATCAACAGCATGTGCTTTAGGGAGACATACATAGAGGGTGACACTCTAGGAAAAGGAGGGGATGCCTGATGGAATTCAGGAGAGCAGGTTCCCCTCAGGGAGGCCCAGGGGTCCTTGGGAGTGCACACCAGCGTCTTCTGAGGGACAGATAACATCCAGTCTCTCTCTCTCTCTCTTTTTTTTTTTTTAAGATTTTATTTATTTATTTGACAGAGACAGCCAGCGAGAGAGGGCACAAGCAGGGGGAGTGGGAGAGGAAGAAGCAGGCTCCCAGCAGAGGAGCCTGATGTGGGGCTCGATCCCATAACGCTGGGATCACGCCCTGAGCCGAAGGCAGACGCTTAACGACTGAGCCACCCAGGCGCCCCAACATCCAGTCTCTTAATCTGGTGATGAGAGTGTGGCCGTGTGTTACTAATCTTTGAACAGCACAGAAATTTTACAGACACTTTTCTATGTATAAACTCACATACATTGTCTGTGGAAGACAATAAAAACACGAACTTAAAGTGAATCAGGGCATAACCTGCTTGCCAGGCCTGAGGCCAAAAGACCACAGGGTCCTAGGTGACGATCTTGACCCTCTACGAAAATTCATGGGTGTGTGCAAGCCTTTCGAGGTGTGCAGATGTGGCTGAGGCAGGGCCTATGAAGTTGAGTACCAGGTGGCGACATATCTCTCCTTGGAGCTGCCTCCTGTGTGACAGGGGAAGGGTTTGAGGACCAGCCACCGTCACGCTCTCAGTGGGGCGAGAGGCTGCCTGATGGAACCAGGGGCCTCCCTGGGCCACGGAGCCACTTCCAAGCCACACTTGGAAGGAAGGCATTTCTGTGGATTCTGGGTTCCGCTGAGCAGCGAGACCTAAGAATGGATAATCAGAAGCTACATAAGCTCTACCCCACAGCTATGTGCCAGCTGCCAGCCACACACATGTGGCCCCGGGGCTCCTGAAATGTGGCCCATGGGACCAAGGAACTGGACTGCAAACCTTACTTACCTGTAATTTTAAAATGAAACTTAATAAAGTTTCTGGAAAATTTATTTTTATTTTTTTAAGTCTTTTTTTTTTTTTTTAAGATTTTTATCTATTCATTTGTCAGAGAACACAAGCAGGGGGAGCAGAAGGCAGAGGGAGAAGCAGGTTCCCTGCTGAGCAAGGACCCCAACGTGGGACTCAATCCCAGGACCCCGGGATCAGGACCTGAGCTGAAGGCAGATACTTAACTGACTGAGCCACCCAGGTGTCCAAGTTTCCGGAAAATTTAAAATGTTCTGGAACAGCTTGAGTGTGTGAATTTGTTTTTTCAATCGTGAATTTTATAAAATACAAATCAGGAATTTCCTCAAGTTCAGTTTAACATCTGAGCTGACATGTGCTGACATGGGAAATACACACTGAATTTGGAAGAATGACTATGAAAAAAGACTGTTAGACATCTCAATGATTTTTCAGTATTGATTACATGTTGAGATGATAGTATTTTGAAAAACTAGATTACATAAATGTATTGTTGAAAAAAAAATTTTTTTTAACTAAGCTGTAGACCCAACATGGGGTTGAACTCATGACCCTAAGATCCAGAGTCACATGCTCTACCAACTGAGCCTACCAGGCGCCCGTCTGTGGTGTTCAAATTAATTACACCTACTTCTTTTTATTTTTTCAATGTAGCTACCAGAAAATTCAGAATTACACATGCAGCTCCCATTCTATTTCTTTTGGATAGTGCTGTAGTAGTAGGAATAGGGGGCAGAGAAAATAAGGATGGGGAAGAGGCCCCCACAATGAACTCAGGTCCTGATGAGTTCTGGAGTGCAGGGACTTTGGGGGTCAACCTGAGGACAGTTAAGGCCTTGGAAAAATCGAACATGGTGGTCCCAGCTGCCGTTGTCATCCACCCAGCTGCACAAGTACAGGAGACGTGTGAGGGAACTGTGTTACAGACAAGTTCAACAAGCCTGATTAATTTACTACAGTAGAGGGAGCCCAATGGGTGACCTCCCAACCTCCCAAGACCCCTAATCCCAGTGTGTGTCCAGTGCCCACCTCCTGGGTGGCAGCTCTAAGCTAGGCATGCTTCTGAGTCCACAGCCCTTAAACAGCCCCTAGGCACCATCCCAAGACCACGCCATTATCTTGTCACTCTCCTAAATTAAAAACTGCTGGCAACCCATGGCCACACCAGCAGGGGGCGGAGTGCAAGCCAGGGCCGCTCCAGGTGGGAGTGGCGCAGGAGAAGGGTAATAAATGTCTGTGTTCTGCGCGGGGACAGCGCGGGGACACGATGTCCACAGCTGCCTGTATTTCCCGAGACGACGAGGAATCCAGTATCAAGAGCCCAACTTGAGTATTGGCAACCAATCCTAAGTTTTCTTCAAACATGGCCAAATAACAAGGTAGTGGGAAGTTCAAGTCTAAAGTCCAAATTCCAGAGCTCCACAGGCTATTTGGGTTGGAATTCACCTGCCTCCTTCACCACCTGAGAGGTCTATCCAGCAGACCCGCCACACAGCGCTGGTATTGCCCAGGCCCGTCTCTCCTTCGGGATTCCCTTCCCTGCTCTCTTGCCACCTTCAAGATCCTGATTAGGGGCGCCTGGGTGGCTCAGCTGGTTAAGCATCTGCTTTTGGCTCAGGTCCTGATCCCAGGGTGCTGGGATTGAGCCCCACCACCGGCTCCCCGAGCAGGGAGCCCGCTTCTCCCTCTCCCCGCTGCTTGTGCTCTCAAATAAAATCTTTAAAAAAAAAGGGGGGGGGCGTCTGGGTGGCTCAGTTTGTTAAGCATTTGCCTTCCGCTCAGGTCCTGAACCCCGGGTCCTGGGATGGAGCCCTGCATCGGGCTCCCTGCTCAATGGGGAGTCTGCTTCTCCCTCTCCCTCTCCCCACTGCTCCTGTGCTCTCTCTCAAATAAATAAAATCTTAAAAAAAAAAAAACAGGGAAAATTAATTTTTAAAAATCTTAAAAAGAAAAAAAAAAAGGCCCCTGATTAAACATCCCGTCCATCCGGCTGTTAGTCTTCCTCAACCCCACAGCCATTCTTTGGGCTTCCTCCTTTCAGGTCTTGGAGTGACTGGGTCAGAAGCTTCTTTGCAGCCCCAAGGGAAGAAAAAGGGAATTAATTTCCAGGGCTGAAGACTTTATATTACGTTAATCCAGTGTAATCCTCACAATAGCTCGGCAAAATGGGCGGTACCCTTTCATCTCTCTACCCAAAAGGAAGCCGCGCCTCGGAGAGGTTCCAGATCTCCCGAAGTCACACAGCTCTGCTGAATCGAGCCAGAACTTGGAGGGCAGGCTGGGTCATTTTCCAAAAGCTTGCTGCTCTAGCTACTGTGGTCCACAGCCTCGGCGTTTCCACCTCGCTCGAAGGAAGCGTTTCGTTCATAAAAGCCCATGCTTGGAAACATCGCTCTAGTAATATTATATATACACACTATTATAAACTATTATGTTGGTATGTGTACTATTTTATTCTATTTATATATACGTACCATGCTAATATTACATATCATACACATACATATGTATCTTACAGTACTTAGTACAGTATATACTATCGCTTAAATTGAAATTCCGGCAAAAGGAAGTGGCGAGCTCGGCGACAACCACGGACCCCCGAGAGCGGTCCCGGCCACTATTCCTGAGTCGCGGGTGCGAGCCCCCTGCGTTGCGTTCCCTCGCAGTTGCACGGCATTGCCCTCTTCACCCGAAAGCAGAGGCCGGTGCAAACGTGACACGGGGAAACAGAGGGTGTACTGCACGGCCGCGCGCCCGGTAGGGAGCAGCGCGCGCTCCACCGCCGCGCGGCCACCAGCAGAGCGCGTCCCCGGCCCGCGGCTCTGCCGGAGCGCAGAGGGCGCGCGTGCCCGCAGCAGCGGAGTGGGCGCGCGTGCCCGCAGCGTCCCCAGCGTGCGCGGCCTCCCTCCGCCGGCGTGAGGCCCGGACGGCTGCGCGGCGCGGGTACTCACAGCGTGGCTGAATACGCGGGTCGCTCCGGTCCAGATGCTCAGGTCTCTGCGGCCGTAGAGCGGGAAGGTCCTAGTCGGCCTCTGGGCCCCGCCGCCGGCCCGGGCTGAGCCCGGGAGCGCCGAGCGGGGCAGGAGGCCGGCAGCCGCGCGGCGTCCGAGCGTCCACATGCTGCTCCCAGTCTGCGGCCGCTCCGCCCTCCTGCTCCGGGGACGCCGCGGCGACACCTGGTGGTTACGGGTGGCAGGCGTCGCGATTCGGCTCCGCGCTCAGGTCCCCTCTTCTGTCGACAGTGGGAAATGGCCCGCGGTGATACCTCAGGGAGAACTTCCCAGCGTTCCACTATCTCTGTATTTAACACCGATGGCGAGTGCGCTTCGTGCAAAGCACGGGGCTTGCGCCTTGGGCAACTTGTGAGTGCGTAACCAAGGTCCCTGACCTCGGAGACTTGGGCCTAATGACCTAGTGCTGCAGAATTCTGTCTAGGAAGGATTTGCGAACTGCAGGCTTGCTTGGCTGTAGTAGGTTATAGCACATTGGAGAGTGCCGACAGGAGAAGGATTGCCTGGTTTACACCCGAACTCTGTACTTCCTAGCTGTGTGACCAGTGGGCAAGTTAATTCACTTCTCTGTGCCTCATCTGTAAAATGGAGTTTATAGAAGTTTTGTCTTCTTAGGGTTGTTTAAAGGATAAAATGAGTTAATCTATGTAAAGTGATTTTTTTTAGACCCTGCTAAGTGTACGGTAAGTATTAAGTTGTTTTTTGTTTTTGTTTGTTTTGTTTTTAAGATTTTATTTATTAATTTGAGGTAGAGATAGAGAGAGAGAACACGAGCCCGGGGGCAGAGGGAGAGGGAGAAGCAGACTACCCACTCAGCAGAGAGCCCGTCAGGGTGATCCCAGGACTCTGGGATCATGACCTGAGTCAAAGGCAGACGATCAACGGACTGAGCCACCCAGGCACTCCAAGTATGAAGTTAATACACTTTAAAAGACAATTTTCCTTCGGTTGTGTATTGCAAAGACATGCAAATTGTTGACGTTTCTTTCATATTTTATATAGACTTGAGAAAATACCACATGTGCGTACCAGAGAATATAATTTTTATGGAGAAGGTAGTGGACAGAGGAGATAGTTGGCGGTGAAGTTTTTCCAAAGCCACCTTGGTACTTTGTGAGTAGTGGAGATAAGACACAGGTATAAATGTGTGGGACAGTAAATGACAAGTGTCAAAGAAGAACAGAAACTATCAGGTATCAGCACTGAGTGGGAGAGTATATACAGCTAGGGGCGGGGACAATCAAGGAAGTCTTCATGGAGGAAGTAGCATTTGCACAGGGCTTGAAAGAGTAGAGGAGGTGGGATCTGATTGGCTGTCAGAGAGGTAGTCCAGGGCATTCTTTTGGATGAGAGACATTCTCTTGCCTTCAGTTAACTCTAAGTTATTTATTCCATACCTGTTATGTATATGCCAGGCATGGAGAAGCCATTTTCCCCCTGTAGATTATCTGGAGATACAAAGTGGGGGTAGGGTGTGTGTGTGCTCCTGGCGCCTAGTGAGTAGAGCCTAGGGATGCTGTTAGATAATGTGCTATAGACAGGATGGCCCCCGACAACACAGAATTACCCAGCACAAAATGGTAATGGTGCCAGGGCCGAGAAGCCCTCACTGGGGCCTCACCAAGAAGCCCTCACTAGAGGCAAAGGGAAGTGTTTCGGTTGCAGGCCACAGCCCCAGACCCTGCCACACTAATAGTGAGGCCTTTCTCACACCCTCAGAACTTTATTATATACTTGGAGAGTTGCACTATTATTAACCAGCATGCTTAGCATGTTCTGGCATAGAGAAGGCCCTGGCACATTCTCCAAAGTTTGCTCCCTGCAGAGTTGGTATCACTGCCCTGTTTTTTCCACCAAGGAAGCAGGCTCAGAGTAGCAGAGCAGAGAACACGAAGGCCTCCCAAGAATCTCTGCCTCCCAGTCTGTATGATTTCACTCCTGCGTGGAATCTAAACAAAGAAACAAAACCAAATGAGTAAAAAAAAAAAAAATCAGAATCAGACCTGTAAACACAGAGAACAAACTGATGGTTGCCAGAGGCGCAGGTGGAGGGTGGACCCTGTAGGATCCGCACCTTTCCCCCTCTCTCCCTTGCTTCAGCCCAAGGGCAGGCAGGTGCTGGGAGGTGGTGTGTAGGCAATCCCAGTGCCTGTCTACTTGGAGGCGGGGGAAGAATTCTAGAACTCACATTCTCTGCTCTTAGAGGACTTTGATTGGACTTATTCTAGGGCAGTGATTCTGAAGATGTTTGGACCAGCAGCTTTAGCAGCACCCGGGAACTTGTTAGAAAGGCAGATTCACGCGCCCTATCCAGACCTACTGGATCAGAAACTCTGTGGTAGTGCCCAGGAATCTGGGGTTTAACAAGCCCTCCGGGGAAATCGGATGCAGCCTGAAGTGTGAGAACCACTGTAGTAGGGTATGTCTTGGGCAAAATTGTGAATTAAGCCAGGGTCGCCAGGATGATCTTTTTTTTTTTTTTGATGATACATATAGACAAGCAGGTTTTATTAAAAAAAATTATTTAGGGTATCTGGGTGGCTCAGTTGGTTAAGCAACTGCCTTGGGCTCAGGTCGTGGTCCTGGAGTCCCAGGATGGAGTCCTGCATCAGGCTTCCTATTCAGCAGGGAGTCTGCTTTTCCCTCTGATCCTCCCCCCTCTCGTGCTCTCACTCTGTTTCTCTCCCAAATAAATAAATAAAATCTTTAAGAAAATAAAAGAATGAACAAATTATTTTTAACTGAAGTATAGTTGACCTACAATCTTATATTAATTTCAGGGGTACAATATAGTGATTTGATAATTCTATACATTACACTATCCTCGCTGTGATAAGTGTAGTTGCCATCTGTCGTCATACAATGTTATTACAATATTACTGACTATATTCCTTATGCTGTACTTTTCATTCCCATGACTTATTTATTTTACAAGTGGAAGTTTGTACCTCTTAATCCCCTTCACGTATTTTGCTCATCCCCCATCCGCCTGCCCTCTGGCCACCACCAGTTTGTTCTGGGTATTTATGAGTCTGGTGTTTTGCTTGTTTATCTGTTATGTTTCTTAGATTCTACATGTAAGTAAAGTCATATGGTATTTGTCTTCCTCTGACTTATTTCACTTTGGCATAACGTTGTCTGGGTTCATCCATGTTGTTGCAAATGGCAAGATTTCATTTTTTTTATGGGTGAGTAACATTTCTTTTTATATATATGCCACATGTATTTACTCATCTTCCCATGGATACTTACGTTGCTTCCATATCTTAGTTATTGTAAATATTATAATGAACATGGGAGTGTATCTATCTTTTTTAATTAGTGTTTTTATTTTCATCAGGTAAATACCCAGAAGTGGGATTACCGGATCATATAGTACTTCTAATTTTTCTTTTTTAAAAGATTTATTTATTTTAGGGGGGAGGGGCAGAGGGAGAGAGAATCCCAAGCCGACTCCCCATTGAGCATGGAGCCCGATGCAGGGCTTGATCCCACAACCCTGAGATCATGACCCAAGCCAAAACCAAGAGTCTGACGTTCAACTAACTGGGCCACCCAGGCGCCCCATACTTACAATCTTTTCAGGAATCTTCATATTGTTTTCCATAGCGACTACACAAATTTACATTCCTACCAACAGTGCATAAGTGTTGCCTTTTCTTCACATCCTTGCCAACACTTGTTATTTCTTTTTTTTTTTTCTTTTGAAGGTTTTATTTATTTGAGAGAGAGAGAGAGAGACCACAAACAGGGTTGGAGGGAGAGGGAGAACCAAGTGGGGCTTGATCCCAGGACCCTGGGATCATAACCCGAGCAGAACGTAGACGCTTAAGGCAGACGCTTAACCGACTGAGCCAACCAGGTATCCAACACTTGTTATTTCTTATCTTATTGATACTAGCCATTCTGACTGGTATGAGGTATATGTCACGGTGGTTTTGCTCTGCATTTCCCTGACAGGATAATCTTTCTAAATCTAAAAATCTAAATCTAAAATGTGAATGTAACCCATCAGTTCCATTTTACCACCATCAAGATAAGTGCTCTTTCCACTCCCTTGTGGACCCCACTCTCCAGCTAATTTGAGGGTACCAATTAGGATTACGTTTTGCTGAGTACATAGAACCAGAAATTAATGTTTTAAAAATTGAGAAGTTTATTTCTCTTTCACATCCAAAGATGTCTAGAAGTTGGCTGTCCAGGGTTCTTGGGCCGTTCAGAAAAGTTATCAGGGAGTATGATTTCTTTTTCCAAATAAGTGATTTAGTGTTTTGTACAAATGATGTATATTTTATAGAAATTCAAGAAATTTATTTATTTATTTAGAGTGTGCACAGGGTGGGGGGGATGTGTGTGGCAGGTGCGGAGGGCCAGAATGAGAGAGAGAATCCCCAACAGGCTCCACACCCAGGGCAGAGCCTGGGGCAGGGCTTGATCTCATGACCTGAGATCATGATCTGAGCCGATATCAAGAGTTGGATGCTTAAAAGACTGAGCCACCCAGGCACCCCTAAACTTCAAGAAATTAAAAAAAAAAGTTTTCAAAAGAAAGCAAGAAAATACCCATCAGAATTAACTGTGGTAAGCATATGATGAATATCCTTTCATGCAATTCAGCAGGTGCATTTATTTTGTCTATTGAATTAGCTGGTCTCATACAAGGCAAAATCAATCTTTTTTTTTTTTTTTTTAAGATTTTGTTTATTTTGACAGACAGCCAGGGAGAGAGGGAACACAGCAGGGGAGTGGGAGAGGAAGAAGCAGGCTCCCAGCAGAGGAGCCCGATGTGGGACTCGATCCCGGAATGCCGGGATCACGCCCTGAGCCGAAGGCAGACACTTAACGACTGCGCTACCAAGGTGCCCCCTCCAATCTTTTTTTTTAAAATTCAGTTAGCCAACTTATAATACATCATTAGTTTTTGATATAATGTTCAATGATTCATTACTTGCATATTACACCCAGTGCTTATAACATTACGTGCCCTTCTTAATGCCCATCACCCAGTTACCCCATCCCCCCTCCCAACTCCCCAAATCAGTCTTTTTTAAAGATTTTTTTTTTAAGTAATCTGTGCACCCAATGGGGGGCTTGAACCCACAACCCTGAGATCAAGAGTGTCATGCTCCACCAACTGAACCAGCGAGGCACCCCCAATATCAATCTTTTTTATCTTTATTTTTTTAAGATTTTATTTGCTAACAAGAGGGTGAGAGAGAGGGGTAGGGCAGAGGGAGAGGAAGAAGCAGACTTCCCGCTTAGCAAGGATCCTGACCTGGGGCTCTATCCCAGGACCTTGAGTTCATGACCTAAGCAAAGGCAGAGGACTAACTGGGCCACCTGGGTGCCCCAATCAATCTTTTAAAAATACATGACCTTCATATCTTAAATGCATAACTTAATAATCTCATATATATATATAAAACATAATGATCCCTTTCCCCAAGAAAAGTTATATATTGTTAATTTAAAATCTATCATACATTTAGTAAATTTTATTTACATATTGTATAATATCTAATTTCAATATTATATATAATTCATATAAATTTTATGTGTATTCACCTATATTTTGTAGTTTATAATTTGTATTATAAATATTTATATATGTATTATGTAATATTACATTATATAGTAGAAATATAATTATATATAATTATACAATCACAAGATAATAATGATTAATTACTATTATATAATTATTATATAAACATAGTGTTATAAAATTGGTATATAATTATTAGTTACCGTTAACTATATAATCAATTTGATATAATTATATATAAATATATATATTTCTTGGAGAAAGAGATCTGACTCCTACTTACCCCTTTAAACTCATCCTGTACCCTCTCCATGTTCCCCATACTTTTGTCACAGTTCCTAGTCTTTCACCTTGCCGTGCCCTGCTGTGTCTTAGACCTTTGCTCTTGCTGTTCTTCCTGAAACACTCTTCGTCCAGCCGATCACAGGAGCGCCCTTCTAATCTGCAGGCCTCAGTCTGCACGGGTCCTCCCTAAAGAGCCCTTCTCCAACCACTGTATCTACAGGAGACATCTCCCTCCACCCCATTTCCCTTGGGCACTTCTGTCCATTGATTTCCTCCGTAGTGATGAAGGACGTTGGAAGGCAGGCAGGCAGGGACAAGGGGCCCCACCCTAAGAGGAAACCACCCTTAAAAGGATTTTACACCACCCTGGAAGGAGCCCTCCACCCTTTCCCATGTGATAGAGAGATGATGAAAACCTAGTTGGATGACAGGCGCAGGGAGGGTTAATCAGATTAAAACAGCTGGGTAACAAGCCTATAAAAGCCCCTAGCCTTAGAAACTCCTGGGGCAACCCTCTCGGGTTCCCTCCCTCCTGGGACCTTTGTCCTGTCGTTTTGCTCCCACTCAGTAGCCTCGCTTTGCTGCCCACCGTTCTGTCCGGGGCACCTCCTCAGTCTTCCAGTCCTTGTGACAATAGCATGTCTCCCAAATGGCAAATACGTTGTTTGCGCTTTACCTGCCAACTGACCGTCTGTCTCACTAGACTGTAAGCTCCCTGTCTGTTCGGTTCACCGGGGTGTCCCCGGCGCTGGGCATGGCGTTGGGCATGCAGTAGGTGCTCAGTAACTGTCGGCCACGTGAAGGAACGGATGAATAGGTATAACGGGGTACTCACCACATAGCGTGGTGTGAATTAAATAGTGTACGAACTTTTTGGTAACGGTACTTGGCTCGTAGTAAGATCTCAACTTCCTTCTCCGTCACTGAGCCTTGGGCTCAACTCCGACCCGCTGGAGGCGACCTTGGGCTCGTCATTGCACCTCTTGGGCCTCCAGTTTATTCCATCAAGCGTCTGTCGAGTGCCTGCGCACGGTTCTAATGCTGGAGATACGGTCATGAATAATTAAAACTCCTTGCTCTCTTGGAACTTACATTCTAAGATCTCCAACGGCCCAGTATTTTCTCTTAGATTCTGTGTCACGCAGGAGCTGGAATGACCTGGCGGAGTTTGGAGCAGATGAGGAATGAGGATGGCCTGGCCTAACGACTCGGGAAGGGAGGGGACAGGCCTCCGCTTAATTCCATCCAGTTCCAGCAGGTTTCTAAAATCATTTGGCTGGGGGCACCTGGGTAGCGCAGTCGTTAAGCGTCTGCCTTCGGCTCAGGGCGTGATCTCAGCGTTCTGGGATCGAGTCCCACATCGGGCTCCTCCGCTGGAAGCCTGCTTCTTCCTCTCCCACTCCCCCTGCTTGTGTTCCCTCTCTCGCTGGCTGTCTCTCTGTCACATAAATAAATAAAATCTTTAAAAAATAAAATCATTTGGCTGATCTTCAACTGGGCATGTTTGGGAGTGTGCTTGATAGGGCACAACATCGGATGGTGTGACTGCAGCTCTTCAGTCTGAGAGCACGTCAGAATTTGAGGAGGTGGAGGACTGCCAGAGGAACCCTGACCTACCGCCTCCTGGTGCGGTCCTCTTGCTCCAAAGCTCAAACAACCGCAGTTTCCCTGCTTTCGGGAGCCTCAGTCCCAGGCAGGGCTCTGATTGGCTCTGCTGGGCTCATAGGCCCGCCCCCTGAAGCAATCACTGTTGCTAAGGGGATGGGGTAAGCTGATTGGTCAGGCAAGGGGGTCAGGGCATATTAGCGGACCCGGCGGGTGGGAAAGTTTGCGGGGGAGCGAAGAAGGGAGTGCTTCCTCATTACGCAGTAGGTGATAAAAACTTGTCTCCAACTTCTCGCTCATCCTCGCCTGGCCTTGGGCGTCAGCTCCGTGCTCTGACTCAGAGCCTAACACTTAACTTACCGCCAGGAGGTGACTTCAGCTCTGGGAAAAGCAAGTCCGTTGCATTTGCTTGGATTGATAAGAGAAATTACCCAAGATGTTCTCTCTGACAGTTGCCAAGGGCAAATTTTTCTCTAATGAGGGATGAGAAATAGCAGTATGTCCCAGGAGTCTGATTAGGGGACCACAATCTGAATCCAAGCTTGGCATGCCATCTGATACACGACTTTTGAGCTTTAAAGAGAGTAAGGGCATAAAATAGTCAACAAATGAATTGATCGATCATTCCAAAATGTTTTTGACAATAAATATGAAACCTGTACATTATTTAAGTAATGTGCTAAATATTGAAACTTTCAGTAGCCAGGAAAAAAGGAGGTTTGGATTCATGTGCTAAGAAAGGCTCCCCACAGCGTCCCTAGGGGCCATGTGTGCTTGTGCTTGATCCCTGAGCTGACAGATGAAAAAGCCTCTGGCAGAGGCCTCTCACTGTACAAAAAACTCTTACTGGAGACTGGTTGAGAGGACGAGAGGAGAGAAGCATGTGATACATGTGAAGTATTACTTTAGAGGGTCATTCTTGTTGAATTAGCGTTAATATACTGATAGCCTTAAGGAAGCAGCCTGATGAAATAGGAACGTGTGGATTTTGTGGATTGAGATGTATTGCAAGGCAAAGATATTAACATAATTAAACATAATTCTCCTATAGTATATATACTGAGCATGTGTCAAAGATTAATTAATTAGAGAGGTGTTATGGACAAACGGTGCTCTTCCAAAATTCATAGGATGCCGTCCTAACCTCTAGTACTTCAGAATGTGGCTGTATTTGGAGACAGAGTTTTCAAGAGGTAATTAAGATTGAATGAGGTCATGAAGGTGGGGTCCTAATCCAATATAACTGGTTTCTTTATAAGGAGTATAAGAGAGGGCTCAGGAAACCAACTGATACCTTGTGCCAAGGCCTTGATCTTGGGCTTCCAGCCTCCAGAACTGTGAGATACATTTCTGTTGTGTAGGATGCCTATTGTGCAGCATTTTTTTAAAAAGATTTTATTTATTTGATAGAGAGTGAGCACAAGTTGGGGGGGAAGGGGAGGAGGGGAAACGGCAGGGCAGAGGGAGAGGGAGAAGGAGACTCCCTGTTGAGAAGGGAGCCCAACGTCAGGCTTTATCCCAGGACCCTGGGATCATGACCTGAGCCAAAGGCAGACTTTTTTTTTTTTTAATATTTTATTTATTTATTTGACAGAGATAGAGACAGCCAGCGAGAGAGGGAACACAAGCGGGGGGAGTGGGAGAGAAAGAAGGAGGCTCCTAGCAGAGGAGCCTGATGCGGGATCACGCCCTGAGCCGAAGGCAGACACTTAACCGCTGTGCCACCCAGGCGCCCCCCAAAGGCAGACGTTTAACTGACTGAGCCACCCAGGCACCCCTGTGTGGCACTTTTTATTGGTCACCCTAGAGAATTAGGGAACCAGCAGGAAGGCACAGCTGGTTTAAAGAGGGTGGAAGACTGACCTAGAACAAGAGTACTGAGTCAGACACACAATTGGTGTCCTTCCGGTATGTACAACTCCAGCCTCTGGGTTACCTTCCTAGACAAGAATCATTTGCATCTTATGAGTTTTCTACAAGGTTACATTTTTGAGACCTAATTTAATAGCCAATAATAAGTCAGATGTAGTCACTGTCCTAGAGCAGGGTTTCCAAACAGCGACACTACTGACATTTTGGACCGACAGTTCTTGTGGGGGCTGTCCTGTGCATTCCGTGTTCAGCGGCATCCCTGGCCTCTACCCACTAGATGGCAGTAGTATCTGCTCCCCTCACGGTTGGCCATGCTGCTTGAAGAAGCAGGTTCATGGGCTCTTGGGTGGCTCATTGGGTTAAGCCTCTGCCTTTGGTTCAGGTCGTGATCTCGGGGTCCTGGGATTGAGTCCTGTGTCAGGCTCCCTGATCAGCAGAGAGACTGCTTCTCCTTTTCCCTTTGTCCCTTCCCTACCCCTGTTTGTGCTCTCTCTCTCTCTAATAAAAAAATAATAATAAAAAAAGCAACATGTTCCTACACCTGGGGCCGCCGAGGGCGGAAAGCACCCCTGGGACACTTTGGCTGGTGTTGGTCTGTGCCTGAGGGGCCTGCAGGATCACTGAGAAGCTGGGTCCCTGCAGGTGATTTGGGGGCCTCCCATCACCACTCGGGCAGGACAGAGGAGTGGGTAGTCTTGACAAGAGTTAGGGAAAAGCAAGGGGTTACCCTTTCTTCACCCTTGGCCATCAGGGAGTGCCAGCTCTCTCCTCTCCCCCAGCCTGATGCAGTTGTCACCCCCTCTGCAGTTTTCTGCCAGACCCAGGGCCCTCCTTGCTCTCTCTCAGCCTTAGGCAACCAAGAGACCCTGAGCGTGTATATGGGATCAGGACTTCTGGATGACAGTAACTGGCATCTTTGTTGCTATCCTACTTCTGTTTCTCAGAGGCGAGCTTGTTGATGAACTGAATTTAATTTAGATGTGTATTGTGAAAATATTTTATGCTGAGATAGGAGTTGAGGGGGAAGGAGATTTTATGGTTCTGGCCCCCCTCCCTGAAGGAGACAATGGGATTACTTAGGAAACTAGCCCAGATCCCTCCATGGGACACCATTGTCCAGCAGGCGGGACTCCTGCCTTGGGTCCTGGGACTCCTGGAAGGGTTATATTGGATTTGTGGTTATTTATTTATTTATTTATATGCTTATTTATTTATGAGAGACAGAGAGAATGTGTGAGCAGGGAGGAGGGGCAGAGGGAGAGGGAGAGAGAGAATCTTGAGCAGACTCCACGCTCATTGTGGAGCTGGACCCGGACTCCATCTCGCAACCGTGACATCATGACCTGAGCTGAAACCAAGAGCTGAGCCCTTAACCGACCGAGCCACCCGGGCACCCCTGGGGTAATTTATTTTTAATGTGGGGAGGGTGGTTCAGAGCTGGTTCACCCTAAGGTGAGGACAATTTCTCCTCATGCCCTGCTTGTTAAATACCAACTGAGAGTCAGCCTGGCCTTGAGGCTCTGGCCAGGACCTTTCCCTGCCTCTAGACAGTAAAGAATTGCCTCAGAGCTTTTGCTGGTACTTTCCCCGCCGGCTCCTCAGCTCCCTGTTCATTCCAGCAATGCTTGGCTTGCCGGGGTGAAAGCCATGTGAACTGTTATGAAGTATTACTTACACGCAGCTCCATGAACTGTTAGTGAGCTCATCTGTGTGGACTGTGACCTGCCGGTGTGCTCAGAGCTGCACCATGCAGCAGGGAGGCCCTGTGGGGGGCGGGCAGGAAGGGATGGGCAGGGGCCGGGCAACCTGCTCCAGCCCCACCCCGCACATCGGCTGACCCTGAGGAGGAAGGCCCTTCATCTCCCTGCATTTCAGTTTCCTCATAAATAAAATGGGGGATAAACATGCTACCCTGTTTTCCTTAGAGACCGTGAGAGTCAAGTGCAGGAATTTTGAAAGAGCAGCAGTACTTACGAGCTATGCTTTTCCAGGTGGGAACTCCGGAGTGTTTCTCACAGACATGGTGCAACTGAGTGGCTCATTATTCCCCACTTAACAAATATTTCATGAAGCCCTACTGGGTGCCAGGTACTGCTGTAGGAGCTGATGATACAACAGTGAACAAAACAGGCAAAAATCCCTTCCTCCTTACATTCTACTGTGGGGAGACTGAGGGCCAACAACAAAAGAAAGTGAAACATTGTTAGTTGGTGATAGGTGGTATGGGAAAAACTAGAGTGAGGAAGGGGAGAGGAAATGTAGTAGCCAGCCCCAAACGGCCCCCACCCCTGGTATTTGCACCCTCACCTAGTGCCCTCCTACCCTGTCCCAGGCTTGGTCCGTGTGACCAGTAGAAGGTGGCAGAAATGATGGTATGTCACATCTGACATTAGGTCTTAGGAGACCAGCTTCCTTCCTGGGCTCTCAGAGCACTCACTCTGGGGGATGCTGGTTACCATGCTCTGAGGGCCCTTGGGCAGCCTATGGGGAGGCCCACGTGGATAGGAACTAAGGCACCCATCAAAATCCAGTGAGGAAATGAAGCTTGCCAACAGACTACAACCTCACAAGAGACTCCGAGTCCAAACCTTGGAGAAAGCCTTCTCTTCAGTGCTATAGAGAATGTGGGCGGAATGTGCTCTCTGCTGTGGCTGCCTGCCATCACTAGGCAGTGGGCTAAGTGTTCTGTGTGTGCTGTCTCATTTAATCCTCCTCTAACAGCCATATTGGTGGTAATTGTTGTCTCCATTTTCCACAGCAAGGCTCAGAGGCTAACGCACTTGCCCAAGTCCTCCAGCTAGTAAGTGCCTGAGCTGGGACCCACACTTGAGTCCTCAAACTGTCGTGCTAGTCTACCTTTCCTTTGCTCTTTCCAGACCAGGCTTTGGACGTCCTTTTTTTTTAAGATTTTGTTTATTTATTTGAAGGAGAGAGAGAACACAGCAACGGCAGACAGAGGGAGAGGGAGAGGGAGAAGCAGGCTCCCCACTGAGCAGGGAGCCTGATGTGGGGTTTGATCCCAGGAGGCTGGGATAATGACCTGAGCCGAAGGCAGATGCTTAACTGACTGAGGCACCCAGGCACCGCAGCCTTTGCACTTCACACTAATATTCTTTTCCCTTTGTCGAGTTATCTCTTGTCCCCCACATCATCCCTAAGTGTTGACATTCATTGAGCCCTTTGGCTATTTTAGCACTGGAGTCTCGAATGGTGACTCCAGGGTTTGTGGGGGAGGGTCTGTCTACCATACACCCCAGTTTCATAGTTCCTGGAATCTTCTTTCTGCTGACCTTCTCACACAGCTTCGGCAAGCCATTCTCATGTTGGGTTGTTTATTTGCTGATTTGCTGTTAGAACCATTCTCCTTTCCTGCCTCTTTTTCTCTGTATTATAGGAGAGCTGATGCCTGCAAAGCACATTTCCCAAACTCCCTTGTCAGTTAGCTTTGTAATAAGTTCGGCCAATGAGAGGCACTTGGTGGGAGATGAGAAGGTGGCCGGAAGAGAGAAGCCAGGAGTCCCTACCCTCCTTCCCTGCCTCCCCACCTCATCCCTGCAGGCAGCCCCTCCAGTAGTGATTGGGTTCCCTCTGTGGTTCAGCCTCTTGCTGGGCAGGCTACCCTGGCTTCAGCCTCTGCTCCGGGGCTCCTGTGACACACCTTCTCCGTTGGTTCCTCTGGTTGAACTTGTGGCCACACAGCTTCCTGCATTTCCTAGTCTTGAGCTTGTCTCATTTCCCCATAGCTCTTTTAGCTTTTCATCACCTTTGATGTGCACCCCCTGGATTAAATTTTCTCTATGAATTGCCTGAGCTAGGTTTTAGTTTTCAGGTGTGATCCTTACTGATATCTAGGTTTATACCCTGGACTTTACTGTCATCTTAAATGGTTCTTCCTCAAATCTCTTTACAGGATCCCACTTTCTGATGAGAATCTCCAATGCTTCTCTGTCACTCACGTTCTTTCTTCCAGTTCCATGTTTGCCTCATGCATCCCTGCAACCATCCATCCCTCCATCCCTCCATCCCTCCATCCATCATTATTTATTGCACTGTGGTTGCTGATGATAGATATGGTGATGACCAAGATTGATACCGAACATGTTCTCATGCAGCTCATGTTTTTTATGGTAAGAACATTTAACATGAGATCTACCCTCTTTTTTTCTTTTTTTAAAGATTTTATTTATTTATTAGAGAAAGAGAGAAAGCACGAGCAGGGGGAGCGGCAGAGGGAGAAAGAGAAGCAGACTCCCTGCTAAGCAAGGAGCCCGACTCGGAACTCTATCCCAGGATCCTGGGATCATGACCTGAGCTGAAGGCAGATGCTTAACCGACTGAGCCACCCAGGCATCCTGAGATCTCCCCTCTTGACAGATTTTAAGTGCATAGTAGCACAGTGTTGTTAACTATAGGCACCATGTTGTAGAGCAGGTTGCTAGAACTTATTATTCTTGCATAATTGAAACCATATCCCCATTGAAAAGCAACTCCCCTTTTCTCCCTTCCCTAGCTCCTGGCAGCCAACATTCTACTCTCTATTTCCATGAGTTTGAGTATTTTAGATACTTCACCTAAGTGGAATCTTGCACTGTGACTGGTTTGTTTCTCTTAGCATAATTCCATCCGTGTTGTCACGTATGGCAGGATTTCCTTCTTTCTAAAGGCTGAATAGTATTCCATTGCATGTATATATTACATTATCTTTGTTTACGTATCCATTGATGGATATTAGGTTGTTTCCATATCTTGGCCATTGTGAAGTACAGATATCTCTTCAAGATCCTGATTTCAATTTTTTAAAAAAGATTTTATTTTTTTAAAGTAATCTCTATACCCAACGTGGGGCTCGAATCCACAACCCCAAGAACAAGAGTCACCTGCTCTACTGACTGAGCCAGCCAGGTGCCTCTCAATGTTTTTTGATATGTATCCAGAAGAGAAATTGCTAGATCATGTGGTAATTCTATTTTTAATTTTCTGAGGAATCTCGATACTGTTTTTCATAGAGACTGAATCAGTGTATATTCTCACCAGCAGTGCACAAGGGCTCCCTTTTCTCTATTTTTTTTTTAAGATTTTATTTATTTGACAGAGAGAAAGAGAGAGAGCCAGCGAGAGAAGGAACAAGAAGAGGGAGTGGGAGAGGAAGAAGCAGGCTCCCAGTGGAGCAGGGAGCCCGATGTGGGGCTCGATCCCAGGACCCTGGGATCATGACCTGAGCCGAAGGCAGATGCTTAACGACTGAGCCACCCAGGCATCCCTCTATATTTTCGCCAACACTTACCTTTCAATTTTTTGATAATAACCCTCCTAACAGGTGTGAGGTGATATTTCATAGTGGTTTTGATTTGCATTTTTCTGAGTAGTGATGTTGAGCGTCTTTCATTTATCTGTTAGTCATTTGTATACCTTCTTTTGAGAAATTCCTATTCACATCCTTTGTTTATTTCTTCATTGGGTTACTTTTTTTTTTTTTTTAAGATTTTGTTTTCAAGTAATTTTTACACCCAAGGTGGGGCTCAAACTCAAACCCCAGAGATCAAGAGTCGCACACTCTTCCAACTGAGCCAGCCAGGTACCATTTATTTTGTTTTTGTTTTTCTTTTTTGCTATTGAGTTGTGGGAGTTTCTTCTATAGTTTAGGTATTTTTTTTTTTTAAGATTTTATTTATTTGACAGAGACAGAGACAGCCAGCGAGAGAGGGAACACAAGCAGGGGGAGTGGGAGAGGAAGAAGCAGGCTCATAGCAGAGGAGCCTGATGTGGGGCTCGATCCCATAACGCCGGGATCACGCCCTGAGCCGAAGGCAGACGCTTAACCGCTGTGCCACCCAGGCGCCCCTATAGTTTAGGTATTAACCCCTTAGCAGACATACGACTTGCAAATATCTTCTCCCATTCCACGGGTTGCCTTTTCACTCTGTTGATGGTTTCCTTTGCTGTGCAGAAGCTTTTTAGTTTGAGGTGTCCCACTTAACTCTGTCTGCTTTTGTTGCTTATGCTTATAGAAGAAACCATTGTCCAGACAAATGTCATAAAGCTTTCCTCCTATGTTTCTTGGAGTTTTAGTTTTAGGTCTTAACATTTAAGTCTTTAATCCATTTTGAGTTGATTTTTGGGAGGAGAGAGGTAATATAAAAGTATCTACAAAAGCCACGTAAGTGCTCTAATAGGGTAATTATAGGGTGTTGTAGGAGCACATGGGAGTGTCTCAATCCCCCAGAGGGTTGGTGAGGGCATGAGTCCTTGGGGCCTGACCCATGACGAGTTGGCCAGACAGAGGAGGGCAGGGAGGAACGAGTAGAGCAGGCTGAGAGGAGAGTATGCACAGACCCAGAGGCCAAAAGAGGAAAGCCCCAATGCTGGGCAGGCTTGAAAAGGGGGATTCTCAAAAAGAACCAAACTGGGCTGTATTGGACCCCACCCGCCTGTGGAGAAAGGCTGCAGTCCACCTCTGAAGTTACAGTCTTCCCGTTCCTGTCCTACTCTCTGGGTTAGGTAGGCACTTCTATACGGCACAGCACCAGTAGGCTCCAGCTCCCGTATCATTTGTGTCCCTTATAATGGATACAGATTTCCTCACATGTCCCGTGCTTCCTTACTTCTGGAGTTCCTTCTCTGGAGCCACGGTGAGCCCTATTTTTCTTACTTTTTTACTGTAGCCTTCTTTTGTTTTAGAGAGCTATCTAATTATTCAGATAATGAGAGTTGGGATCTCTCATGTAGCTCTTTGCTCCGTAGGCTATGAAAAGTGTCTCCGTGCTCCTGTTGGGAAAACACAGATGCTGGAGGGACCAGGCAGGTGCCAGAATGGGCGGCGGCCCTTTGGAACGCATGGCCCTCCTGGACTGCCTTCCCCCTCTGCTTCTGCTGGAGACACAGGGATAAGCACTGTTTGGCCTCTGTTAACACTGATACAAGAAGATGGACAGCCCAAGCAGGACGATAAGCAGCAGCAGTCACTGGCCCTGCCCTGTGCTGTGGTGACAGTGGGGAGGGCGGGGAGGCTGGGGAGTGCAAGAAAATGCTTATAATAAGTTGTGGCTGCGATTCTGTGCAGTTGAATAGTGTCCTGTGGGAATGCAGGCCTTCTGTGGACAGATATTCCAACAGAAGACTGAAATCTGTATGGTTTGGGGTACATGCAATTGACTAATTTTTAATTATTAGAAAAAATTTTTTAATTTATTTTTTTTAATTTTTAAAAATATTTTTTGTTTATTTGTCAGAGAGAAAGCTAGAGAGCGATAGAGAGCACACAAGCAGGGGGAGGCACAGAGGGAGAAGCAGGCTCCCTGTTGAGCAGAGAGCCCGATGTGGGACTCGATTCCGGGACCCTGAAATCATGACCTGAGCCCAAGGCAGATGCTTAACCGACGGAGCCACCCAGGTGTCCCAGAATTTTAAATTTAAATATACCGTACAAGCCATGGTAATACAGATCAAATAAGATACTGATGGGTTTATTCAGGGTTTTTTTTTTTAAAGATTTTATTTATTTATTTGACAGAGATAGAGACAGCCAGCGAGAGGGGGAACACAAGCAGGGGGAGTGGGAGAGGAAGAAGCAGGCTCATAGCAGAGGAGCCTGATGTGGGGTTCGATCCCGTAACGCCAGGATCTCACGCCCTGAGCCGAAGGCAGACGCCTAACCGCTGTGCCACCCAGACGCCCCTATTCAGGGGTTCTTAACCTTGGCTGCACATTACAATCACCTGGGGAGCTTTTTTTTTTTAAAGATTTTATTTATTTATTTGAGAGAGCAAGTGTGCGAGAGAGCACGAGGGGTGGGGGAAGGACAGAGGGAGAGAGAGAAGCAGGCTCCCTGCTGAGCAGGGTCTCCCTTCCAGGACCCCAGGACCATGACCTGAGCCCAGGGCAGCCTCTTAACTGACAGAGCCACCCAGGCGCCCCCACCTCTGGCCAATTAAATCAGAATCTCGGGGGGCAGGATGAGTCATCAGTTTTTTCTAATGTCCCAGGTGATTCCGATCACCGGATATGTTTGTGGGCTTCAGCACACGGGACCTCTGATTTATAGGCAAAGTTTGGCAGAGAGGATAGGGTGAATGCTCTGTAGCACCTGGGGCCTTTTCTAGCATTAATTGACAGGTGCATCACATCACCAGATATCAAGTGCCCGGGATGGGACCTCCATAGGAAAACATGAACTGCTCCTCTGTTCGCTTTCTCTTGAGGGCCCCAACACTTTGTCATGAAATATGTACTATTTATGGTGATGGCAGAAGAGGTCACTGAGAAACTCAAATGTTTTACCTTAAATGGTTGCAAAAGCTGCTTTCGTGGCTCACACGCCTGGCTCTAGCATCTTGTCCTGGGTACAGTTTCTATCTTGGTACCTAGCTCTACTGTCTACGTGTTATAATGACCAGGCATAATGCGCGTGCAGTCACTTTGCAACCATGCGAACAATGCCAAAAGTCGGTAAGTACGTGTGAGGAATTCTGTTCAAGGTCTCGAAGGACTGGATATGGCATACCTCGTCAGATTCAACCTCGGTGGGCAAATGGCAGCGTCTGATATGCCTTCCCCCTTCCTCAAATGGGGGTGTTTCCCACAGTCCCATCCTTGACTCTCTTGTCTCTCTTGGATCACATACTTGGGCTATCCTCATACTTCTTTTTTTTTTTTTTTTTTTTTTTTTTTTAAGTTTTTTTTTTTTTTTT
>NC_048234.1:24468445-24468970 GCF_002007445.2 Ailuropoda melanoleuca | reverse complement strand
CCACCCAGGCGCCCCTATCCTCATACTTCTTAAATCTGTGCCACCAATTCTTATTCTCTGCTGAGTTCCAAATACATATTTCAAACAGTCTATTAGACATTTCCATCTGAATGTCCTATAGGAAACATGGACTTAGTGGGATCAATCCTGAATTCATTATTTCAATAAATTTGTACTCTCTTCCTCCATGTGCCTTTTTTTTTTTTTGAGGAATTTACTAGAAGAACACATAAAGAAAATTGAAAAAACAGTGCAAAGGAGGACAGGTGCCGAAGAGATTTGATTAACAGCCCCAAGAGGCACGTGGGCAGCCTTTTAAGCTGCTGACTCATTTGCAAATGCCTCCAGCCCCAATGTATGTCTTTTTTTTTTTTTAATTTNACAGCCCCAAGAGGCACGTGGGCAGCCTTTTAAGCTGCTGACTCATTTGCAAATGCCTCCAGCCCCAATGTATGTCTTTTTTTTTTTTTAATTTTATTTTATTATATTATGTTAATCACCATACAGTACATCCCCAGATTCCGA
>NC_048234.1:24457233-24468345 GCF_002007445.2 Ailuropoda melanoleuca | reverse complement strand
GAACTCTGTTCTGATGTGGTGGCCTGAGGAGTGAGGAAGGGCCCATCACTTACACCCTCTGCCTTCCCATACATTCCTATGGTATGTTTTTAAAATAATAGAACAAATAGAAAATCATTAAGAATATAGATGACTGGAACAAGACTATAAACAACTAGATTGAGTTGACATTTATAGAACACTCTACCCAACAGAATACACATTCTTCTTGAGAGCACATGGAACGTCAACCAAGGTAGACCGTATTCAGGGCCATAAAAGAAGTGCCAATAAATTTAAAAGGATTTAAGTCATAAAAAGTATATTCTCTGATCACAATGGAATTAAATAAGGACTCAAGAAGAGGAAAATTCCTTATTTTTCTTTTAAGTGTTCCATTTAATGAAATTTGAAAAGTGTATATAGTTGCATGATAAACATCACAATCAAAGAGCATTTGTATCACTGCAGGGAGTTTCCTTGTTCCGCTTTTGTAGTGAATCCCCTTGCTTCAGTCCCTGTCAGGCACTGATCGAATTTTGTCCAAGAACAGGAAAATTCTTAGTTATCAAATATTTGCGAACTACATAAAATGCTTTTATTTTTATTTTTTTTTTAAATAAAACACTTTTAAATGGTCCATGGATCAAAGAAGAAATCCTAAGGGGACTCAAAAAATATTTTGAACAAAAAGAAAATGAAAGCATAGCCTACCCAAATTCGTGGGATGCCACAAAAATAATACTTTGGAGGACACTTGCTTGCACTAAATGTCTGTATTTGAAAAGAAGAAAGATTTGAAATCAGTGGCCTCAGTTTCCACCTTAAGAAACCAAAAGAAGAGCGTATTAAACCGAAAGTAAGCAGCAGGGAAATAATAGGTATCTTTTACATTTTTAAAAATTGAGATATTGTTGACATAGAATGTGTTTTAGGCATGTGGGATAATCATTTGACACGGATAGATACTGAGAAATGATTACCACTATTAACATCCACCCCCTCAAATAGTTAGCATTTTTCTTCTTGTGANGTTTGTGATACAGGACACTTTGTTGTGGGGAATCCGCTGGTCAGAGGCAGTTTGGAACTCTGTTCTGATGTGGTGGCCTGAGGAGTGAGGAAGGGCCCATCACTTACACCCTCTGCCTTCCCATACATTCCTATGGTATGTTTTTAAAATAATAGAACAAATAGAAAATCATTAAGAATATAGATGACTGGAACAAGACTATAAACAACTAGATTGAGTTGACATTTATAGAACACTCTACCCAACAGAATACACATTCTTCTTGAGAGCACATGGAACGTCAACCAAGGTAGACCGTATTCAGGGCCATAAAAGAAGTGCCAATAAATTTAAAAGGATTTAAGTCATAAAAAGTATATTCTCTGATCACAATGGAATTAAATAAGGACTCAAGAAGAGGAAAATTCCTTATTTTTCTTTTAAGTGTTCCATTTAATGAAATTTGAAAAGTGTATATAGTTGCATGATAAACATCACAATCAAAGAGCATTTGTATCACTGCAGGGAGTTTCCTTGTTCCGCTTTTGTAGTGAATCCCCTTGCTTCAGTCCCTGTCAGGCACTGATCGAATTTTGTCCAAGAACAGGAAAATTCTTAGTTATCAAATATTTGCGAACTACATAAAATGCTTTTATTTTTATTTTTTTTTTAAATAAAACACTTTTAAATGGTCCATGGATCAAAGAAGAAATCCTAAGGGGACTCAAAAAATATTTTGAACAAAAAGAAAATGAAAGCATAGCCTACCCAAATTCGTGGGATGCCACAAAAATAATACTTTGGAGGACACTTGCTTGCACTAAATGTCTGTATTTGAAAAGAAGAAAGATTTGAAATCAGTGGCCTCAGTTTCCACCTTAAGAAACCAAAAGAAGAGCGTATTAAACCGAAAGTAAGCAGCAGGGAAATAATAGGTATCTTTTACATTTTTAAAAATTGAGATATTGTTGACATAGAATGTGTTTTAGGCATGTGGGATAATCATTTGACACGGATAGATACTGAGAAATGATTACCACTATTAACATCCACCCCCTCAAATAGTTAGCATTTTTCTTCTTGTGATTAGAACTTTTAAGATCTGTTCTCTTAGAAGCTTCCAAATATACAGTATGGTATTGTTAACTGCAGTCACTATGATTTTTATCTTATGACTGGAAGTTTGTACCTTTTGACCACCTTCACCCATTTTGCCCAAGTCCCACCCCCAGCCTCTGGCAACCACCAATCTGTTCTCTGTATCCGTGAGTTAGGTTTTTTTTTTTTTTAAATATCATGTAGAGGTGATCTCATGGAGTGTTTGTCTATGTCTGACTTATTTGACTTAGCATAATGCCCCCAAGTGTCATCCATGTTGTTGCAGATGGCAGGATTTCCTTTCTATGGCTGAATAATTGTGTGTATGTGTATGTGGGTGTATATATATGTCACATTTGCTTTATTCATCATCCATCGATGGACAGTTAGGTTGTTTCCGTGTCTTATCTATTGTAAATAATGCTGCAATGAATATGGGGGTGCAGATACTTTTTGAAATAGTGGTTTTATTTCCTTTGGATGAATACTCCAAAATAGACTTGCTGGGTAATAGGTTGGATCATTAACTTTTTGAAGAACCTCCGTTCTCTCTTTTTTTTTTTTTTTTAAGATTTTATCTTATTTATTTGACAGAGACAGCCAGCAAGAGAGGGAACACAAGCAAGGGGGAGTGGGAGAGGAAGAAGCAGGCTCCTAGTGGGGGAGCCCGATGTGGGGCTCGATCCCAGAACGCTGGGATCACGCCCTGAGCCAAAGGCAGACCCTTAATGACTGTGCCACCCAGGCACCCCATCCGTTCTCTTTTTCATTGTGGCTGTACCAATTTACATTCCCACCGACAGTGTACAAGCTTTCCCTTTTCTCCACATACTTGCCAGCTCCTGTTTTTTTTTATCTTCTTGGTGATAGNACCCCATCCGTTCTCTTTTTCATTGTGGCTGCACCAATTTACATTCCCACTGACAGTGTACAAGCTTTCCCTTTTCTCCACATACTTGCCAGCTCCTGTTTTTTTTTATCTTCTTGGTGATAGCTATTCTAATACGTGTGAGCTGATAGTTCCTTGTGGTTTAGATTTGTGTTTCCCTGATAATTAGTGACGTTGAGCATCTTTTCATGTATCTGTTGGCCATGTAGATGTCTTCTTTGAAAAAAATGTCCATTCAGTTTCTCTGCCCATTTTTAAGTTGAATTTTTTCTTTGTTATTGGGTTGTGTGTTTTTTATATTTTTTGGGTAATAACCCCATACCTGATATGTTTTGCAAATATTTTCTCTTTCCTTAGGTTGTCTTTTCATTTTCTTAATTGTTTCTTTTGCTGGCCAGAATCTTTCATATTTGATGTTGTCCTCCTTGTTGATTTTTTTTTGGGGGGGTGGGTATTTGTGCTTTTGGTGTTCTGTCTAAAAAATCATTGCCAAGACCAATGTTGAGGAGCTTCTTCCTTATGTTTTATTCTGGGAGTTTTACCGTATTAGTTTTACAGTATTTGATCCATTTTGAGTTGACTTTTCTTGATTAAGAGAGAAGTTAGTTTTATTCTTTTACATGTTAATATCCAGTTTCTCCAATACCATGTATTGGAGACTGTCTTTTCTCCATTTTTGTCTCCCTTGTCAAATATTAGTTGACCATATATGCATGAGTTTGTTTCTGGACCCTTGATTCTGTTCCATTGGTCTAGATGTCTGTTTTTATGTCAGTTCCATATAGTACTGATGACTATAGCTTTGGAGCATGGTTTGAAATCAGGAAGTGTAATGCTTCCAGCTTTGCTCTTTCTCAGCATTGCTTTGGCTATTTGGGATCTCTTGTGATTCCACTAAATTGTAGGACTGTGTTTTCTACTTCTAAAAAGTGCCATTGGAGTCTTGACAAGGAGTGCATTGAATTATGGATGACTTTGCATAGTTTGGATATTTTAACCATGTTTTTTGTTTGTTTGTTTGTTTGTTTGTTCATTTGTTTTCCATCCATGAGCAAGGTATACTTTTCCTATATGCTTGTCCCTTTGATTTCTTTCCTTTTTTCTTTTTTTGGAGGTAGTTTTTATTTTGTAATTTTTTTTTCTTAGATTTTATTTGTTTATTTGTCAGAGAGGGAGAGCACAAGCAGAGGGAAGAGGCAGAGGGAGAGGGAGAAGCAGACTCTGGGATCCTGACCTGAGCCAAAGGCAGACACTTAACTGACTGAGCCACCCAGGCACCCCTTATTTTGTAATTTTGAGATTAAACCATTTTGATGACCTTCAGGTTTTCATTCTTCTTATTTATTTTTAATTGAAGTATAGTTGACATAAAATACTAGTTTCAGGTGTATAACATTCAGTAATTATATACAAAACAAAATGCTCACAACAATAAATGCAGTTACCATCTGTCACTACAGTCACTATATAAAGTTATTACAATATTACTGAGTGTATTTCCCTATGCTGTAATTTTCCTTCCTGTGACTTACTTATTTTATAACCAGGAATTTCTTTCTCTTAATCCTCTTTACCTATTTGCCTATCTCCCCAACTTTCTTTCCCTCTGGTAATGACTAGTTTTCTATATTTGTGAGTCTGTTTCTATTTTTGTGGTTGGTTTGTTGATTGGTTTTGTTTTTCAGATTTCACGTATAAATGAAATCAAATGGTACTTGTCTTTCACTGTCTGACTTAGTTCACTTAGTGTATAATACTGTTGAGATCCATCCATGTTGTCACAAATGGCAAGATTTAACTTCTGTTTATGGCCGTGTCATATTCTCTCTCCACCCCCTCCACCGTGTGTGTGTGTGTGTGTGTGTGTGTGTGTGTGTGTATGTGTGTACCACATCTTCTTTATCTGGTCATCTACTGATGGACACTTAGTTGCTTCCATATATTGCTTATTTTAAATCAACATAGGAATGCATATCTTTTTGAATTAGTGTTTTTGTTTTCTTCAGGTAAATATCCCAAAGTGAAATTGCTGGATCGTATGGTATTTCTATTTTCAGTTTTTTTGAGGAAGCTCCATACTGTTTTCCACAGTGGCTGCACCAGTTTACATTCCCACCAACAGTGCACGAGGCTTCCCTTTTCTACACATCCTTGCCAACACTTGTTACTTTTTGTCTTTAAAAAAAATTTTAAAGTAAGCTCTAGGCCCAACATGCGGCTTGAACTTACAACCCTGATACCAAGAGTTGCATGCTGTACCGACTGAACCAGCCGGGCACCCCTACTTCTTGCCTTTCTGATTCTAGCCATTCTGGCAGCTGTGAGGTAATAGCTCATTGTGGTTTTTTTTGTTTTGTTTTGTTTTGTTTTTAAAGATTTTATTTTATTATTTATTCGACAGAGATAGAGATAGCCAGCGAGAGAGGGAACACAAGCAGGGGGAGTGGGAGAGGAAGAAGCAGGCTCATAGCAGAGGAGCCTGATGTGGGGCTCGATCCCATAACGCCGGGATCACGCCCTGAGCCGAAGGCAGACGCTTAACCGCTGTGCCACCCAGGCGCCCCTCATTGTGGTTTTGATTTGCATTTCCCTGATGATCAGTGATGTTGAGCATCTTTTTATGTGCTTATTGGCCATCTGTACATCTTCTTTGGAAAAATTTCTATTCAGGTCCTTGTCCATTTTCTCCCTCTCTATTTTTTAATCAGATTATTTTTTGGTATTGTATGAGTTCTTTGTATTTTTTTTTATATTAACCCCTTATCAGATACATTATTTGTAAATATCTTCTCTTATTATGTTGCTGTTTTGTTTTGTTGATGGTTTTCTTTGCCTGGGAAAGGCTTTTTAGTTTAATGTAGTCCCAGTAGTTTATTTTTGCTTTTGTTTCTCTTGCCTGAGGAGACCTGTTTCCATTGCTAGGGTTAATGTCCAAGAGATTACTGCCTATGTTTTCTTTCAGGAGCTTTATGGTTTCAGTCTCACTTTTAGGTCTTTAATCCATTTAGAGTTTATTTTTGTGTGTGGTATGAGAAAGTGTTCCAGTTTTACTCTTTTGCATGTAGCTGTCCAGTTTTCAGTATCATTTATTGAAGAAACTATTTTTTCCTCATTGCACATTTTTCTCCTTTGTTAAGTAGATTAATTGGCCATGTAAGGGTGAGTTTCTAGGCTCTCTACCCTGTTTGATTAATTTATGGGTCTGTTTTGTGTGCCAGTACCATACTGTCTGAGTACTAGTATAGCATTGTGGTATAAGCTTGAAATCTGGGAATGTGATACCTCCAGCCTTGACCTTCTTTCTCAAGATTGCTTTGGCTATTAGGGGTCTTTCGTGGTTTCATACAGGTTTTAGTATTATTTGTTCTAGTTCTGTGAAAAATGCTATTGATATTTTGATAAGATTTCATTAAATCTTTAGGTTGCTTTGTGCACTATGGGCATTTTCAATCCATGAGCATGGCTTATTTTCCCGTTTAATGTCATCTTCACTTCTTTCATCAATGTCTTCCAGTTTCAGAGTACAATTTTTTCACCTCCCTGGTTAAATTTATTTTTAGGTATTTTATTCTTTTTGATGCAATTGTAAATAGGATTGTTGTCTTAATTTCTCTGTTAGTTATTGTATAGAAATGCAACAGATTTCTGTTAAATTAATTTTGTGTCCCGCAAATTTATGAAATCATTTATCAGTTCTAGTAGTTTCTTGGTAAAGTCTTTAGGGTTTTCTTTCTTTCTTTTTTTTTCTCTTCTTTTTTAAAAAATTTTTTATGTTATGTTAGTCACTATACAGTACATCGTTAAGTTTTTTTTTAATGTTTTTTTATTATATTATGTTAGTCACCGTACAGTACATCCCCGGTTTCTGATGTAAAGTTCGATGATTCATTAGTTGTGTATAACACCCAGTGCACCATGCAATACGTGCCCTCCTTACTACCCATCACTGGCCTATCCCAATCCCCTATCCCCCTCCCTTCTGAAGGGGGAATGAACCACGAGAGACTATGGACTCTGGGAAACAAACTGAGGGTTTTCTACATATAATGTGTCATCTGCAAATAGTGACAGAAACACTACTTCTTTACCAATTTGGATGCCTTCTATTTCTTGTCTGATTGATGCGGTTAGGACTTCTGGTACTATGTTGAATAAAAGTGGTGAGAATGGACATTCTCACCTGGATCCTGACTGTCGAGGAAAAGCTTTCAGCTTTTTACTGTTGAGTACATTAGCTGGGGTTGGTCATATATGGTCCTCATTATGTTGAGGTGTGTTTACTCTATACCCACTTTGTTGATAGTTTTTTATTGTGATGGATGTTTAATTTGTCAAATCTTTTCCTGCATTTATGGAGATGATCATATGATTTTTATCCTTCATTGTGTTAATGTATCACATTGATCAATAGGCAGATAGTGAACCATTCTTGCATCTCTGGAATAAATCCCATTTGATTGCAGTGAATGACCCTTTTGCTGAAAAATTGCTAGTATGTGTTGAGAATTTTTGTATCTGCGGTCATTAGGGATATTGAAGTATAATTTCCTTTTTAAATAGTGTGTCTGATTTTGATATTAGTCATGCTGGCTTTGTAGATTGAATTTGGAAGAGTTCCTTTCTCCTCAATTTTTTGGAAGAATTTGAGAAGACTAGATATGAATTATTCTCTAAATATTTGGTAGAATTCACCTGTGAAGCCATCTGATCCTGGACTTCTGTTTGGTAGGTTTTTGATTACTGATTAAATTTCATTACTGATAATTGGTCTGTTCAGATTTTCTTTTTTCTCCTGTTTCAGTCTTGGAAGATAGTATGTTTCTAGGAATTTATCCATTTCCAGGTAGTCCAGTTTGTCGGCATGTAATTTTTTGTAGTAGTTTCTTAGAATCCTCTTATTTCTGTAGTGCGGTTATAACTTTTCTTTCAATTCTGATTTTATTTTATTTTAATTTTTTAAAAAGATTTCATTTATTTGTCAGAGAGAGACAGGGCACAAGCAGGGGGAGTGGCAGGCAGAGGGAGAAGCAGGCTTCCCACCAAGCAGGGAGCCTGATGCTGGACTTGATCCCAGAATCCTGGGATCATGACCTGAGCCAGAGGCAGACGTTTAACCAACTGAGCCACCCAGGCATCCCTCATATCTGATTTTATTTTATTTATTTATTTTTAAGATTTTATTTATTAGAGAGAGAGAGAGAGCATGAGTGTGGTGAAGGGCAGAGGGAGAACCAGACCCCTGCTGGGCAAGGAGCCCCATGTGGGGCTAGATTCCAGGACCTTGGGATTATGACCTGAGCAGATGCTTAACCAACTGAGCCACCCAGGCATCCCCCTCATATACGATTTTATATGAGTCCTTTCTTTCTGTTCTTCTTTATTTCTTTCTGATGAATCTGGCTGAAGGTTGATCAATTTTCTTCTATCTTTTAAAAGAACAAGTCTTGGTTTCATTGATTTCTTTTTTTCTATTGTTTTTTAGTCTGTATTTGATTTGTTTCTGCTCTGGTCTTTATTACTTCCTTCCTTCTACTAACCGTGGACTTTATTCATTGTAGTTCATGTAGGTGTGAGGTTAGATTGTTTATTTGAAATTTTACTTGTTTCTTGATGTAGGTCTGTCAGGGAGGAATCATTCTTCTGTCCTCCAGATCTTCCGGCTGGAATAAAATCAAATTCACACAAGACAGGTTTAACAGGACAAAAAACAAACAAACAAACAAAAAAACACCAATAATGACATTGGACCTAAAGAAATGACCAAGGCAGGCAGTTTATATATATTTTAGACAAAGAGACAATAAATTTGTGAGGAATTTATGGGATATGGAAAATAGGTGTTGGGGAGCTTTAATTACTAAGGAATTCTAGAATTTGGCATGAGGTAATAGATTAGTAAAAAGGTAACAGGATTTGTTTTTACAGTTTTCTCAACTTTTTTTTTTTAAGATTTTATTTTTTTAAGTAGTCTCTCTATCAAATGTGGGGCTTGAACTTACAACCCCAAGACCAAAAGTCACATGTTCTTCCAACTGAACCAGCCAGGTTCCTCCAGTTTTTTCAGCTTTAAAGTCCCCATCTCCAGTAATAAGGATGTCTTTTTACTTCTTAGTATGTAGGGAAGATATTTTTCACATGGGAGACTCGTTTTCTGCCTCTGGGTGGACAGTGGAATGTCTTCTGAGTGTCTTTGTATGGGTTGTTTCTTAAGTGACTTTTATTTAAAATAATCAGTATGCTGAAGTGGCACATTTTGGTGCAAACTGCCCTTGACCCCTACACTTTGCTCTTAGAACTGTTCTTGTCGTGTCCCAAAGATTTTGGAACATTGTTTCCATTTTCATTCATATCAAAGTATTTTTTGATTTCCTCTTTAATTTCTTGGTTGACACTCATATATTGTTCAGTGACACACTGTTTAATCTCCAGGTGTTTGTGTCTTATAGTTTTGTAACTGATTTCTAGTTTTATACTTGAAAAGGACTCTCTGCATGGAGGGAACCCTGGCAGGACAGCTGAAGCTAAAGTGGGTGGAAGTTATGTAATGCACTTTTTTTTGTCTTGTTACAATCTTTGTTTTTAATTCTATTTTGTCTGATAAAAGTTCTGCTACCAAAGTATTTTTTTTCATTTCCATTTGCATGGAATATCTTTTTTCCATCCCTTCACTTTCAGTCACTATGAGCATTTAGGTCTGAAGAGCATATCTTGTAAATAACGTATAGGTGGGTGTTGGTTTTTTTATGCCTTTAGTCACTCTCTTACCTCCGATTGGAACATTTAGTCCGTTCACATTTAAAGAATTGATAGGTATATGCATACCTATTGCCATTTTGTTAATTGTTTTCTGGTAGTTTTGTAGTTCTTCTCTATTCCTTTCTTGTTCTCTTGTCATTTGATGTCTTTCTTCTTTTTTAAGTAAGTTCTATGCTCAACGTGGGGCTTGAACTCTCAAACCCAGGATTGAGAGTTGCATGCTCTACCCACTGAGCCAGCCAGGTGCCCCTAATGTCTTTCTTTAGTGTTTCACTTGGATTCCTTGTCTTTATTTTTTGATTTGTGGTTACTGTTGTCATAAAAAAACGGACTAGGTACGTAGCAGTCTATTTTAAATTGATGGTCTCTTCCATTTGAACACATGCTAAAAGCACGTGTGTGTATAATTTTTTAAGTTGTAATTTTTCAAGTTTTAATTTATATTATATTTATATATATAAATGTTTTAAAGTTTATTTAATCTCTACACTCAATGTGGAGCCTCAAACTCATGACCCTGAGATCCAGAGTCAGATACTCTTCAGACTGAGCCAGCCAGGCACCCCTAAAAGCACTGTATTTTTATTTTCTTCTTCCATGTTTTATTTGATAGTACATATATACACACACACACACACACACGTCTTATATTTTAATTTGTGGATACCTTAACTATTGCAGATACAGTTGATTTTACTACTTTTTAAATATTTTTTGTAAGGCTGGTTTAGAAGTGACGAGCTTCTTTAACTTTTGTTAAAGGAAAACTATCTTTCAGTTACGAATGACACCCTTGCCAGGTAGAGTATTATTGGTTGGAGGTTTTCTTCTTTCAACACTTGAAACATGCCCCTCTCTTCTGGCTTGCAAAATTTCTGCTGAAAAATCAGCCGATAGTTTTATGGTGCTCCCTTGTATGTAACTAGTTGCTTTTCTCTTGCTGGTTTTAAGATTCTTTATCTTATATTTTTACTACTTTAATTATTTTGTGTCTTGTGTGAACCTCTTTGGATTTATCTTTGGGGCTCCCCGTGATTTCTGTATCTAGATGTCTGTTTCTTTCTCCAGGTTAGAAAAGTTTTCAGCCATTATTTCTTTAAATAAATTTTCTGCCCCTTTTGTTCTCTCTTCTCCTTCTGGGACCCCCAAAATGTGCATGTTAGTATGTTTGATATTGTCCCAGAGGTTCTTTAACCTATCCTCCTTTAAAATATTTTCTTTTCTCTTTGCTGTTCAGTTTGGATTTCCACTACGACCTCCCATATCCCTGATCTGTTCTTCTGTATCCTCTAATCGGCTGTTGACATCCTTTAGCGTATTTTTCATTTCATCTGTATTCTTCAGCTTTTGTTCTTAAATTTTTTTTTTTTTTTTTTGG